>NW_025421479.1:0-72052 GCF_011764305.1 Mustela putorius furo | reverse complement strand
CATTTGTAAAATTATATTTAATTTCTTGTACGTTTTTTTTTCTATACTCATTCCGGGTATAAAAGACCAATGTTCTCATATGCAGCAAGCCCTCATAGATAGTACAGTTTAAATTTCAGGCTGAATATCCCCATAAAGCAAGTCAGATGAAGTTTTTTGATTCCCAGAGTAAATAAAATTTTGTTTAACATTGTGGTCTACTAAGTATGCAATAGCATATGTCTAAAAAACAATCACATACCTTAATTAAAAACTACTTACTGCTAAAAAAACGCTAACCATCATCTCAGCTTTCAGTGGAGGATGATAAAATCATCTCACTCAGCTTTTAGTGATAATAATCTTTTTTTGCTGGTAGAGGGTCTGTGCCTCAATGTTGATAGCTTCGAACTGATTACGGTGTAGTTGCTGAAGGTTGGGATGGCTGTGGCAATTTCTTAAAGTAAAGGCAACACCAAAATGTGCCACACCGGCTATTCCTTTTTTTCATGAACAATTACTCATAGCATGTGATACTATTTGATTGGCATTTTACAGTAGAGCATTATACAGTAGAACTGTCTCTTTCCAAACTGAAGTCAATCCTCTCAAACCCTGTTTGCCTGCTTTGTCAACTGAATTTGATGTAGTATTTTAAAACTCTTTGATGTTGTCTCAACAAATCTTCATAGCATCTTCACCACGGGCTCTTTCCATCTCAAGAAACCACTTTCTTTCCTCATATACAAAAATCAACTCCTCATGCGGTAAGGCCAACATATAGTGCATCATTAGTTTTTTTGGAGGTAGTGTTTCCAATGATTCATTAGTTGCATTTAAAGTTTTTATCATAAGATTACAGCATTCAGCGAGATCTTCAGGCTCCAACTTCTAATTCTAGTTCTCTTACAATTTCCACCACATCTTCAGTTACCTCCTCCAGTAAAGTCTTCAACACCCTCCAAGTTATCAAGGAGAGTTGGAATCAACTTCTTTTAGATTCTGTTCATAGAGGTCTTTTGACTCCTTCCATGAATTGCAAATGTTCTTAGTGGCATCTGGAATGGTGAATCCTTTTCAGAAGGTTTTCAATTTACTTTGCCCAGATATATCACAGGAATCACATACCTGTGGCAGCTTTAGCCATAGACTGTATTAAATAATAAGACTTGAAAGTCTAAATCGCCCCTGATCCATGGGTTGCAAAGGGGATGTGTGTGTTAGCAGGCATGAAAACATTATCTCATTGTATATCTTCATCACACCTTGGGTAACCAGGTGCATTGTCAATGAGCAGTCATATTTTGAAAGGCAATCTTTTTTTCTAAGCAGTAGGTCCCAACAGTGGGTTTAAAATATTCAGTAAGGCATGTTGTAAACAGATGTGCTGTCATCCAAGCTTTGTTGTTCTATCTATAAAGCACAGACAGAGTAAATCTAGCATAATTCTTAAGGGCACTAGAATTTTAAAAATGGTAAACGAGCATTGGTTTCCAACCTGAAGTCACCATCTGCATTAGCCTCTAATAAGAGAGTCAACCTGTCCTTTGAAGCTTTGAAGTCAGACATTAACCTGTCTCTCTAGCTATGAAAAGTTCTAGATGGAATCTTTCTGATAGAGGGCTATTTCATTGACACTGAAAGTCTGATGTTTAAATGTAGACATCCTCATTAATTATCCTAGCTAGATTTTTCATGATGACTTGCTGTAGCTTCTACATCAACATTTGATGCTTCCTTGCACTTTTATGTTGTGGAGATGGGATGGTTTCTTTCCTTAAATTTCATGAGCCAACCTCTGCTAGCCTCAAACATTTCTTCTTCACTCTCTTTACCTCTTTCAATCTTCATAGAATTGAAGAGAGTTAGAGCCCTGCTCTGGATTAGACTTTGGCTTAAAAGAATGTTTGTAGCTGGCTTGATTTTCTATGAAGACCACTAAATTTTTTTTTACATATCAACAATAAGGCTGTTTTTCTTTCTTATTATTTGTTGTGTTCCCATACAATTTAATTTTAATTTTCTTCAAGAACTTCATTTACATTCATAATTTGGCTTGGTGCAAGGCATCTAGTTTTCAGCCTTTCTCAGCTATTGACATGTCTTCCTTATTAAGCTTTGTCATGTGTAGCTTTGGATTTAAAGTGACACATGTTGTGCCTCTTATATTTAAGCACTTAGAGGTCATGGTAGGATTATTAAATTACCTTAATTTCAGTATTGTTGGGTCTCAGGGACGAGGGCACAGCCCAAGGAGAGGGAGAAAGAAAGGGGACCAGCTGGTTCGTATACGGCCCAGTTTAGAAACACACACTCCATTTATGGATTAAATTTACTGTCTTCTGTCAGGGTGGTTAGTGATGATCCCCAAACAATTACAATAGTATCATCAAAGATCCCTGATCACAGATCACCATGACTAATACAAGAATAATAATTTAAAAAAAATGTAAATATTGCAAGAATTACCAAATGTGACACAGAGAGAGGAGGTGGAGAAATGGAAGAATCACGTCAATAAACTTGTTTGACACAAGGTCACCACATAGCTTCACTCTGTAAAAAAACACAGTATCTAAGAAACATAATAAATCAAAGCACAATGACAAGAGGTATGAAATACTCTATTTTTCCTAGTAATGTCTGATTAAGAGCTCATCTTGTCTGGTGTTAAAACTGGATCTTATTGAGGTTTCCCCGCTTAGTGAAGTGGAAGAAGCAAGATCTAGAAATAACAGAGCTCAGCAAACAGCATGGAAATAGTTAAAAATCACAATCTTATCTGCATAGGTATTTTACATTTGATTCGCCAATATTGTAAAAAATGTGCAGTGTGATGTAGGACAGATTAAAATAGGTGTAAACAAAAAATTCAAAAAGCATGTGCATTTTATTACTCCTACAAGTTCTTTTTGCCTCTTCTTATCACGGGGGCACGGCCCTTCCAACTCCAGGGCTCCTTTGACTGTGCCTGTCCTACAATGTCACATGACAGGAGCCACTGCCTACAGAGCCTTTTTTGTATCTGGCTTTGATCACTTAGCATAAATCTACAGATTCATCTGAGTTGTATCCTGACATCAATGTTTTGTTTTTTTCTTTTCTATTTTTAGAGTATTCCATTATATGATTTTTTCCACTCCCTGTTAAACACTTAAGATGTTTTGGTCTCTATCTAAAAAACATTTAGAGTGCTTTTGATTTTGACTATTTGGATCAAAGGTGCTATGAGCATTCATGTGGAAAACATATTTCAGACACATGTTTTCATTTCTCTTGTGTAACTACTTAGCAGCAGGATTGCTAAAATATATGGAAGCAGTATGTTTAGTTTTACAAAAAACTGACAATCTGCTTTCCGAAGAAACTGAGCAATTATGCATTCTTACCAGAATACATGAGATCTCCAGTTCAACATCCTCAGTAGCAAATCTCCTCTTAGTCTTTTTAATTTTAGCAATTCTAATGAGTGAGTTATGGTATTTCATAGTATTGTTTTAATTTGCATTCCTATAATAATTAACATTGAGCATCTTTTCATGTGATTAATTTTCTATCTGTATCTCCTTTGTAAAATGACTGCTTAACTCTTTTGCCCATTTTTTTTAAATTAGACTTTCTTATTGTGCTGTAAGATTGTTTTGTGTATTTTATATACAAAACTTTTATCAGAATTATTTTGCAAATATTTTCTGCTAGAATGGTATGCGTCTTTTCATGCTCTTAACAGTGCTTTTTAAAACCATGAAGTTTTTAATTTTTATGAAGAACATTTATTGTGGGGGGTTTTGTTTTTGTTTTTGTTTGTTTTTGGTTTGCCTTTTTTATCTCCTCTAAAAGAGTGCTGCACAATTCCACTTTTCAGTTCTTTGTCTATACTTTATGTTACAAATTTTAAATTATTAGTTTTTTTTAAATGTTTTATTTATTTATTTGACAGACAGAGATCACAAGTAGGCAGAGAGAGGGGGAAGCAGGCTCACTGCTGAGCAGGGAGCCCAATGTGGCTGGATCCCAGGATGCTGGGATCATGACTTGAGCCGAAGGCAGAGGCTTTAACCCACTGTGCCATCCAGGTGCCCCCATTAGTTTGTTTGTTTGTTTGTTTAATTAGATCTCTGGTCATTGTCAAGACGTGTGTGTGTGTGTGTGTGTGTGTGTGTGTGTGCAGTTTAATAGAAAGTGTGGAGTTCGTGTGTTAGCACACAGATATCTGGTTGTTCCAATACAATTTGTTGCAAAGACTATCCTTACCCTTTGCACTTTGTCTCATTCAATGTCTATAGAGTGGATTTACTTCTGGAATCTCTAATCTGTTTCATTGATTGTCATGTCCATTTTATGGAAATATCACACTGTACATAAAATGTGAGCTAAAAATCCAAATGGTGTTAATATATTATTATTTAAAATTTTATTAAACATATATTAAAAGTTGACATTTTATTGCAGAAAGGATCCTTTAGTCTTGAGTGCAGTTTGATTACAATCCTTGTACTGTAAAATTACAATTTAATTTACACTCACTTTCAGATGGCCTATTTAGTAATGTCAGTACAGAACTGAGTAGAAAATATTTTACCTGTGTTTTCTAGAGGAAACTTTGTGCTCAGTGTATATAGTCTAGGAAATGTAAAAAATCTTCCATCTCCAAAACCCACAGAAATCTTTAGCAAGTATTTCTTTTAGGTTGTATCTTTTTAAAAACTTCCAAACTGCAAACTATAGGGAATTTTTTCTTAATGTATTCACTAGAATTATTATATTTTTCAAATTGTATTAAGTGAAAACTTAAAGAATTCAGGTCATCAAATTTTTCTTTTACATGATTTTTCTTTATCTAATTTTTATATTCTTTATTGTGTCTAGATCAAACATGAGGTGTCACAATTTCATTGTACATGATTTCAGAGTGGGTCTTGGTGAATTTCTAAAATGACAGAGTTCACATGATATTTGAATAGTTTTATTAAGATATAATTTACATGCAGAAAATGCATCTATTCTAAGTGTACAATGCAATGATTTTACTAAATTTATAAAGTTGTACAATCATCCAAAAAATTCAGATTTGAAGGATTTTTATCAACCAAAACTTATCATTCTATTGTTTGCTATCTCTCTCCACTCTTACCCTTGTTCTAGGGCAACCACTGATCTGTTTTATCTCTTTATGAATTTTTTTTTTACACAAGTTCATATGAAGGTAATATTACCATACATAGTTTTTGCATGTGGCTTTTTTTTGTTTCATTTGATGTAATTTTTATCCCTTCGAATTGCTGAATATTATTCCATTAAATGGAGACATATTTTAATCTGTCTTTCAATATATAAAAATCTGAAATAAGACATATTCTTCAGAGAGCTATACTTAAATAGAATGGTCTAAGAAATACATTATGGTTTTGAAAGCTAGTATATTATTCTGATTTTTAATTTAAAACTTTATAAACAATTTATCTTTAAAAACCTACACTCTTCTTTATTTACCTTATATAATCACCCTCAATATTTTAATACCTGTTTGTTTATCTCCCTATCATTCAATAGTATAAACTATTTAATGACAAGTTTACATGCAAACTTAGCAACTATTTTAGGTTGCCATTATTGTACCTGATGTAGGCTTTAACTAAAGGTACTAAGAACGCATTATGTCCAAAAATTTGTGCATTATAAGTCTCTTCAAAAAATCCAGACACGGGGGTGCCTGGGTGGCTCAGTGGATTAAAGCCTCTGTCTTCAACTTGGGTCATGAGCCCCAGGGTCCTGGGATCAAGTCCCCCTTGGGCTCTCTGCTCAGCGGGGAGCCCACATCCCCCTCTTCTCTCTCTCTCTCTGCCTGCCTCTCTGCCCACTCGTGATCTCTGTCAAATAAATAAATAAAATCTTTAAAAAAATTCAGACATGTTAGTAATTATAGGCATGTAAATCAAAATAATGCAATGTGTAGAGGCATCACACGGATAATTTTAAACTCTATTACTAAGCTATAGCAATCAAAGTAGAATGATGCTGGTATAAAAAGCAGGAATATAGATAAAATAAAACAGAATTGAGATCCCAGAAATAAGCCCATGTACCTATGTAATAATTGATAAGGGAGGTAAGAATACTAAATGGGTAAATGGAAAAGAGTCTTTTCAATATATAGTGCCAGGAAAATTAGATAGTCATAGGCAAAAAAATGAAACCACTTGCATATCCTACACCACTCACATTAACTTGAAAGGGATAAAGGTCTTGAATGTAAGACTGGAACCCTAGAACTCCTAGAAGAAAACATAGGGAAAAAAAATGCTCCCTTTCATGGATCTTGGCAATGACATTTTGGATATGACATCAAAAGTATTTTTAAGCAACAAAACCAAAAATAAACAAGCAGAATTACATCAAAAAAAAGCTTCTGTAAAGCAAAAGAAATAATTAGCAAAATGAAAGCACAACTACTGAATAGAAGAAAAAAAATATGTATGCCTACATATATACATATAAGTTATATGACAATATGTCATTATAAAACTCAATGCTTTCCAATATGATTGCTTTGCAATGTGAATAAGTTTTGAGTCAGGATCTAATAAATTTAAACCATGGGGGGCAGCATAAATTATTATAAGGTTCCCCTATGAGGAAAGATTTTCTCTAGCCATCACTGACATAATCAAAAATTGTTCCTTTATGGCTCTTTTCTTCTATGATACAATGTCTATATTAATTAATACAGTGTAACTATGAAAGTATAAACTTCATTCAATTAATTTTTCTTTGATATCAGTTTTTGTAGGTAGATGGTAAGGAAATAATCTTTAAAGTAACATGTAATATTTAAAGCCTTCTTTCCTTTCTAGCTTTATTGAGACATAATTGACATACAACATCATTCAAGTGTAGGTGTATTTTTATTAATAGCATAAGAGTGAGAAGACTGACATGTCATTAATGGATAGCATTATTATTAGAATCCTATAATTGGCATTTCATTAGAATACCTTCCTAGAAGAGTGTCTGGGTGGCTCAGTCGGTTAAACACTTGCTCTTGATCTTGGCTCAGGTCTTGATCTCCCAGTCATGAATTTGAGCTCCTTGCTGGTCAAGAAATCCACTTTAAAAAAAAAAAAAAATACCTTCCTAGAACCTGAGAAAATGTTTAAAATCATTTTGAAGATACATAGTTTCATTAAAAATCGATGATATTTTCCTCTAACATAACAAAAATGGCAAGTGAATATATAGGGACAGACCCATAACTGAGAGAGATACATTTCATTTTGAAAATTAGATACTATATTTTAGAGAAGATTTTTAAGCTTATAAATTTGATAAGAATTAATACATTCAGAAAAACTATTTTCCCAGTTATTAAAACAATTTAAAAATAGTTCTGTCAACCAGGGAAACACTCTGAGGAAGCATAGGAAAGAACACATACCGATTTGGGGGGTTCTGATAGAAACTATAATGTCATAAGTGGTTGCCTGAAAGACTAAGGTCACATTATAGCCTCTGTTTGCAATGAGATTCTTTAGAGCATGATCTAAAGTCTTCCATACGGATCTGAAATAAAGGGACATGAATCAAAGACCTCTGAGAAGTCAAAAAGAATCTTCATAATAACATCAGAAGTGACAAGACTCTCCACCAAAACCAAAGAGATCAATATAGTAAGAGGATTATAGAGCCATATTCATAAAGTATTCTTGTTTGATTGTAAAATTTTAATGCACAATTATCTTAATTTAAGTCAAGATTGGTCTTTTTTAATATAATTTCAAAAAACCTTATATGAAAATATAGGGAAAGATGGTCTTCAAGCTCTACCCGGCACTACACTATGAATTCTTCATGCATCTACTTAAATTTTACTATTAAAATTTTTTTTAAAGATTTTATTTATTTATTTGACAGAGAGAGATCACAAGTAGGCAGAGAGGCAGGCAGAGAGAGAAAGGAGGAAGCAGGCTCCCCGCTGAGCAGAGAGCCCGATGTGGGACTCCATCCCAGGACCCTGAGATCATGACCTGAGCCAAAGGCAGTGGCTTAACCCACCGAGCCACCCAGGCGCCCTACTATTAAAATATTGATAGATGTGTAGAAGTTCTGCAAAACAAAGTTAGTAGGAAGTCATATAGGTCAGGTTCTAGAACTAATAATAAAATTGGATTAAAAAAAAAGTTAGAGATTCCCAAGTGAACTGCACATTAGAATAATATATTCAAGACTAGATATGCATAGGAAATAAACTTGAGTGAATGAAAACTTCTCGATAGTTTTGAGGTCAAATAAGATTGTGAATTGGATGATCCTCTTCAGAACTAGTTATGGTCGATCTTTTAATTTTAACCATTCTACTTGGTTCACAGTAGTATTTCTTAGTGGTTTCAACATTTGTTTCCTTGCCAGAAAAAAAAATTATAAAAAAATTAAAAAGTCAGGTAGCCTGTCATGTACTTATTAGCTATCCATACATCTTCTTTGATGAAGTGTCTGCCCAAATATTTTGCACATTTTTAATAAAATGTTTTCCCATTGTCGGATTTAAGCATTGTTAGTAGATTCTGGATAATAGTGCTTTATAAGATATGGGATTTTAAACTGTTTCCCAGTAATGACATGGCTTCATATTCTCTGAATTCTTCAGAGAAGCAGTTCATGTGCATGTAATTATCTCCCACTACTGAAGCAAGGTCAGTACTCTGAATTATGAGGTATTCCAGTTTGGCTGGTAGAAACTGACAACATTCACAGGCATGTCCATGTGAATGTCAGACACCATGATCTCTAATCATGTCAGATGGTTTATTTATCGGGTCTTACATAATTCTTGAAATCATTCATTTCTCCAGTGAATCTCTACCACACATCAATCTGAGCTCTGCTGAATACTAAGGGGAGGGACTGCAGATCTCGGAAGCTCTCGCTCTGTACAGCTCACTTCTGTCTGGTTATCTGTTCTGAGAGTTCGACCAGCCTTGGTCTCCTTGTTTCTCTCAGCTCAATCTCTTCAACACGTGGTATCTCCAAGTTGTACCCGAGGTCCTCCTACCAATGCCACAACCTGGAGTCTCTCTCATGCCTCAAATTGGGCCAATCTTAAGTTTATCTTGTATGTTTCCTCTCTTTCAGGAATCACTGTCCTGACGTGCTTGTTGTCCAGTGTCTTGAAAAATGGCTGTTTCATGTATTTGTCTTGTCTTGTTATTTCTGGCAGCAGGTAAACCTGGCACTTTTACTCCCTCTTTATGAAAAGTTGAAAATTCTTTTTAAACTGTAGATAATTAATAGCATTTTATTTAAAAGACATACACAGTCAAGGCTATCTCCAGGACTTTAAAATTTTAATTAAATAAGATCAGTTCCCTTTTAATTCCCCAGCTCTAACCTGTAGGATTACCATAGCACCATTGGAAACAAATACCCATTTCAATGTTATATACAATATTATACAATGTATAATATTACAAATGCCCATCTAACTTTATTTCTCAAGGGAGCAGCTCATAATTTAATCCAAAAGTATTCTGTTCTCTCCCCTTAAATGGAGTTAGTCAATACTAAGATATTTTTAGGTCTATAAATTTGCTAAGGATTATATTTTCTGAATTTTACTTTTTCTTGTAATTTCCTCCTCATATTTCTAACTGATTTAAAAAGGCATATAGTGATTTTAAATAGGTGATGTAATGGATCCCTAAAGAGTATAGTTGAGGAGAGTAAAAGATAATTATGTTAGTCATTCAAACAATCAAATCATATATTTCATTAAGATCAATGATTAAATTGTTATAGAGAGAACTTCAATTTTAGTGATAAGGAAAAATCACAATTTAACATTGTGTAATTCTCAGAAAGGGACAGAGAAATGTACGTCTGTTTTATGATCATTCTAATAGTTTAAGATTTTAAAACACTGTGACTTTAGAATACTGTTTTTTGCTTATTACATCAAGCCCAACAATGTTAAAATTTTTAACATCAATTACCTGTGAAGAGAAAGCAATAGAGCACAGGCAGCTGATTTAAAACTATCTTCAGTGTATCATTTGTTTTTTGCAGTAGCATTATGGGAAGATAAAACTTAATATATTCCTTAAAAGATTGCTTAAAACATCTCTTTTTATTCTGTGTTGAATGTGATGAAGGGTTTAATATATAGTCATTTGATTAGAGAAAAAATGTTCTTGTTTTAGGACCACTATTAGTAAATTTCCTTAACACTTATAAACACCTTCATAAATATTTATATAACATATATTTTATATGAAACAATAATTTAAACTCGATTTTCAAGTTCTATTTTATAAATTATTACAGAATAATCTAGAATTATGTGACTATGTTACAGCCAGAACCACATTGTCTTATCCACTGTTGAATTCAAAGTCCTAAAATTATATATGATTGAAATATACATAAATGTAAATAAACGCATACCATTATGCAGTCAAATCTTTTTATTGATATACACTTACACATAATTTATTAATCTTAGGTGTGCAACATCATGATTTAATATATGTAAATATTGAAAAATGATTACCAGAATAAGCTTAATTAACATCCATCACCTTACATAGTTTCCTTTTTTTTCCTTGTGATGAGAACTTTTAAAATTTATTCTCTTAACAATTTTCAAAAATACAATACATTATTATTAACTATAATCACCATGCTCTACATTATATCCCCAGGACTTGTTTATCTTACAACTGGAAGTTTGTACCTTTGACTTCTTTCTCTCATTTCTCCCACTCCCACGACCCCCTTGTGGCAACCACCAATCCACTTCCTGTGTCTCATGAGTTCATTTTTTACATTAGATTCCACAAAAATTAGATCATACAATATTTGTCTTTGTCTGACTTATTTCATTTAGCATAATGCCCTCAAGATTTATCCATGCTGTCACAAATAACAATGCTTCCCTTTTTAATGGCTAAATAATATTCCTCTGTGTGTGTGTGTGTGTGTGTGTGTGTGTATTTGTGTGTATCTTACATATTCTGTGTATATTCATTCATCAGTGAACACATGTTGTTACATGTCTTCGCTATTGCAAATAATGTTGCAATGAACATGGGGTGCAGATATCTTTTTTGGATAGTAATTTCATTTCCTTTAGATAAATTCTCAGAAATAGAGTTCTGGACCAAATGGTTGTTGAATCCTTAAAACTAGCAAGTTAGAAAAATAATCTGAAAAAATTCTCAACTTTTATATCAAAGTATGGAAGATATTCTTTTTTTTTTTTTTTGAAGGCAGCAAATTATATCTTACTTATCAAAGGAAGTCTTAGGTTCAAATGGAACACTTACTGCTTACCATTAGAAAATCTTTGTATCATGTTTTACCAATCCAATTACTTTTAATAAAAATTCTCTAGTGTGGCTCCTTTAGGTTAAGGAGATCTAATAAGTGTTTTAAGAAAGTGTTAGAAATCTATTGCCTGATTAGAATTTAACATCAACTAAAATACATGAGACCTTAAATGCAAATAATAAAATATCAAAAATTATAACACATACTTAAATGTAGTAATATAGAAATATTCCTTGATTAATATGTGTATCACATGCTGATTTTAAAAATAAAAAAGACATATATGCAAGGAAAAAGTACTAGTATCAACAATTATAGATGATGTTTATTTCATAATCTATTTGCAAAATACTGATAAAAGAAAGAAATGACTGATAATACAGCAAAATTGTTTCACATTAGTAAAAGCAAAAGTGAAACTACATTGACTATGTAATCACTCTTCAACTTTTCTTTCTGAAATGAGATCATACAATAATTCAGTTTACTAGAATATTTCTGCTCTTGACTAAATGCTTCTTGATTTATGTAAATATTTTCATTAAATTCGTAATCTTTATACACAGTTTTCAAAACTAAAATTGAAGTATCCTCTGGAAAAAAATACAGCTTACTCTCAGTTCATGTAAAATAAAAATAGTTCACCCTATAATGTCAAAGGTGCAGAGCATGCGTTCTTTTCTGTTCTGATTCTGTTAAGAATGATACCATGCCTACAGCAACTCTTCTAATGATAATTTATTGTTACAGAAAAGAGGAAAAATAGGCCAGGTCTGTTTATAGTTTTTAACAGGCATCACATTCCATTATTTTATTTCAGTGCCCAGGTTTTCTTTGGGTTTTATGGTGAAGAAATGAAAATAATTTATTTTCAAGGCTGCCAGGAGCCACTAATGCTTTCAAATTGGTATTCGTGTGTAATTATATTTTACATTATGAACCTTAAACAGTAAAGAAAATTACATTTTTGTAAAAAATCTTATTTCAGAGTAATAACCACAATTTGCTTCTTTGTTTATGTGTGTCTGCTGTTTTTGACAATGTACTAGTGATAACTTAAAAATATTCTCATAATTTTTGTCAACTTAGTAAATTAAACAAATGCTGGTAAGTAGTAAATGAAAATTAATTGAAAGGAAAAAAATAAGGTGATAAGTGAAACTGTAATCTATTACCTATGATAACCTTTTTTTAAACAACATATCTAACTTTAAATATTCATTTATTGGTAACAAAATCTAGAGAAATTAATATTTAAAATGTATAAATAAATATTTAGTTAATTTTCCCAATAAATATTAAATTACAAATATCAGGAGACATACATACAGATAGGTATAGCCATGATTATATGTACCTCTGTAACTGTTTTTAGTTTTTTTTTCAACTTTAGAAGTACAGAAAAGAAAAAAAAACTGTAGTTTTTTTCACAATTTTTATGGAAATTATTAATAAATAATTTTTTTAATTTATTTTTTTATTTTTTTAAATAATATTTTAACTATTAAAAATGTAGTCTAAAATCACATCAAAATCATAAGTAAAATTTGAAACAAAAGTAAATGATCCAGGCACTGGGTACTGGCCCCTGAGCATGCACGACTTCAGGGCTCTGCATTCCTGGCTCTGACTCCTTTGCAAGCTTGTCGACAAACCCAACATGGCTGAGATGGAGAAATTTGATAAGCCAAAACTTGAAGACAAAAATGTGAGAGAAAAAACCTACCACCTTCATGTCCTCTGCCCATTTCTTGATTGGATTATTTGTTCTTTGGGTGTTGAGTTTGCTAAGTTCTTTATAGATTCTGGACACTAGTCCTTTATCTGATATGTCGTTTGCAAATATCTTCTCCCATTCTGTCAGTTTGTCTTTTGATTTTGTTAACTGTTTCCTTTGCTGTGCAAAAATGCTTTTGATCTTGATGAAATCCCAATAGTTCATTTTTTTCCCTTGCTTCCCTTGCCTTTTTGCATTGTTCCTAGGAAGATGTTGCTGCGGCTGAGGTCGAAGAGGTTGCTGCCCGTGTTCTCCTCAAGGATTTTTGATGGATTCCTTTCGCACATTGAGGTCCTTCATCCATTTTGAGTCTATTTTTGTGTGTGGTGTAAGGAAATGGTCCAATTTTCATTTTTCTGCATGTGGCTGTCCAATTTTCCCAGCACCATTTATTGAAGAGGCTGTCTTTTTTCCATTGGACATTCTTTCCTGCTTCTGCAAAGAAGACATCCAGATGACCAACAGACACATGAAAAAGTGTTCCATATCACTCGGCATCAGGGAAATACAAATCAAAACCACAATGAGATATCACCTCACACCAGTCAGAATGGCTAAAATCAACAAGTCAGGAAATGACAGATGTTGGCGAGGATGCGGAGAAAGGGGAACCCTCCTACACTGTTGGTGGGAATGCAAGCTGGTGCAGCCACTCTGGAAAACAGCATGGAGGTTCCTCAAAATGTTGAAAATAGAACTGCCCTATGACCCAGCAATTGCACTATTGGGTATTGACCCTAAAGATACAAACGTAGTGATCCAAAGGGGCACGTGCACCTGAATGTTTATAGCAGCAATGTCCACAATAGCCAAACCATGGAAAGAACCTAGATGTCCATCAAGAGATGAATGGATCAAGAAGATGTGGTATATATACACAATGGAATATTATGCAGCCATCAAAAGAAATGAAATCTTGCCATTTGCGACAACATGGATGGAACTAGAGCGTATCATGCTTAGTGAAATAAGTCAAGCAGAGAAAGACAACTATCATATGATCTCCCTGATATGAGGAAGTGGTGATGCAACATGGGGGCTTAAGTGGGTAGGAGAAGAATAAATGAAAGAAGATGGGATTGGGAGGGAGACAAACCATAAGTGACTCTTAATCTCACAAAACAAACTGAGGGTTGCTGGGGGGAGGGGGTTTGGGATAAGTGGGTGGGATTATGGACATTGGGGAGGGTATGTGCTTTGGTGAGTGCTGTGAAGTGTGTAAACCTGGTGATTCACAGACGTGTACCCCTGGGGATAAAAATATATGTTTATAAAAAATAAAAATTTAATTAAAAAAAAAATAACTACCACCTTCAAAAGAAACGAATGCGCCACTGGTATATTCCAAAGCATCACCTTCTTTATTTCCTTCTTTCAGATGTTTTACTTTGTAAGGTCCAAAGAGGTTGGATCAAGTGTAAGTGACTGTAGAAGATTCAAGTCAACGAATCCAGAGCTGTGGACAAGGAAGGCCGTGCCACCTTCCCCATCAACCTATCTGGCTGACAGAAAAGAAAAAGAACTTGCATGTTGGCAAAGGAAGAAGCTGGATGGAAGTGAGGGAAATCTAGAGTAAAATCAATTTGGTCCAAGGTGTCCCACAGGCTGTAAAATGCAGTGTAATCAGAACACCATTTTTGTTGTTGTTGTTTTTTTTTTTTTTTTTAAAGATTTTATTTATTTATTTGACAGAGATCACAAGTAGGCAGAGAGGCAGGCAGAGAGAGAGGAGGAAGCAGGCTCCCTGCTGAGCAGAGAGCCCGATGCGGGACTCGATCCCAGGACCCTGAGATCATGACCTGAGCCGAAGGCAGCGGCTTAACCCACTGAGCCACCCAGGTGCCCTGTTGTTGTTGTTTTTGTTTAAAGGATTTTAATGAGGGGAATGCACAAACTTTTAATATGCAAATTAAAAGTTTTGAAACATGAAGAAAGGAAAAGAGTAAATGGTCTAACCTAATCTAAATGGTATGTGTAATTAATATTCCATAAAGAGAGAAGAACAAGGAAATGACACAAAAATACTTGAGGAAATAATGATCTAGCTTTTCCAAATGAAATAAAAATTATGAACCCAGAGTTTCAAAAAACAAACAAACTGATGAAATAAAGGTTTAAGATCTTGAGGGAATATCAAAATGAAAATTTAAAATACCTATTATAATTTGTATTTTTCCTGTTCTACTCAACTATTCTTGATCAGTTTTTCATTTCTTTTCTTTTCTTTTTTTTTTTTTAGATTATTTATTTATTTATTTGACAGACAGAGATCACAAGTAGGCAGAGAGGCAGGCAGGAAGAGAGAGAGAAGAGGAAGCAGGCTCCCTGCTGAGCAGAGAACCGGATGCAAGGCTGGATCCCAGGATCCCGGGATCACTCCCTGAGACGAAGGTAGAGGTTTTAACCCACTGAGCCACCCAGGCACCCCAGTTTTTTCATTTCTTTATACATTTTATTAATTTATTTAAAGGACATATTTCTAATTTTTTCTTTATTTTTTGCTTGATAATTTTTTCTTCTCCTTTTTTTTAAATTTAACTTACTTTAAGTTTTTGTAATCCTTTGTTGGAAAGTTAGATCACTGATTTTAAACCTATAAATATATTCCTTTTCTAATGTAATAAGTAAATCTAAGCTCTTCTTTTAAGCATTGCTATAGCTATGCCTTCCCCAATTTTGATATATTGTTTTCATTATTATTCCATTCAAAATATATTCAAAATACCCTCTATCACCATATGGGATTTCTTCTCTGACATGTATGTTATTTGGAGTTGCACTCTATGATTTATAGATATAAACAATGTTTTCTTTCAATCCTAAGTACTAAAAAAACAAATCTATTACGGGGTGCCTGGGTGATTCAGTCAGTTAAGCATCTGACTCTTAGTTTTGGCTCAGATAGTGATCTCAATGTTGTGAGATTGAGCCCCACCTCGGGCTTCACTCTGGGTGTGGAGCCTGCTTAAGATTCTTTCTCTCAGGACACAGGTTTAAAGCCTCTGCCTTTGACTCGGGTCATGATCTCAGGGTCTTGGAATCAAGGGGTTCTCTACTCTGCAGGGGGCCTGTTTCCCCCTCTCTCTCTCTGCCTGCCTCTGTCTACTTGTAATCTCTGTCAAATAAATAAATAAAATCTTTAAAAAAAGAAAGTTTCTTTTTCTCCTTTTGCTCCTCACCACACCCCACTCGTGCTTTCTCTCTCTGCCCCTCCTTTTGCCCCTCCCCCCATCTTTCTCTAAAACAAATAAATAAAACCTTTCTTAAAAAATTTCTGGAAACCAATTTTATGGTCGATCAGATGTCTGTTTCACTTGATAAAACTGTGAAATATAGCCCTGGAATAAATCCCACTTGGTCGTGGTGAATAATCTTTTTAATGTACTGTTGAATCCTATTGGCTAGTATTTTGTTGAGTATTTTCGCATCTGTGTTCATCAAGGATATCGGTCTATAGCTCTCTTTTTTGGTGGGATCCTTGTCTGGTTTTGGGATCAAGGTGATGCTGGCCTCATAAAATGAGTTTGGAAGTTTTCCTTCCATTTCTATTTTTTGGAACAGTTTCAGGAGAATAGGAATTAGTTCTTCTTTAAATGTTTGGTAGAATTCCCCCGGGAAGCCGTCTGGCCCTGGGCTTTTGTTTGTTTGGAGATTTTTAATGACTGTTTCAATCTCCTTACTGGTTATGGGTCTGTTCAGGCTTTCTATTTCTTCCTGGCTCAGTTGTGGTAGTTTATATGTTTCTAGGAATGCATCCATTTCTTCCAGATTGTCAAATTTATTGCCGTAGAGTTGCTCATAGTATGTTCTTATAATAGTTTGTATTTCTTTGGTGTTAGTTGTGATCTCTCCTCTTTCATTCATGATTTTATTTATTTGGGTCCTTTCTCTTTTCTTTTTGATAAGTCGGGCCAGGGGTTTATCAATTTTATTAATTCTTTCAAAGAACCAGCTCCTAGTTTCGTTGATTTGTTCTATTGTTTTTTTGGTTTCTATTTCATTGATTTCTGCTCTGATCTTTATGATTTCTCTTCTCCTGCTGGGCTTAGGGTTTCTTTCTTGTTCTTTCTCCAGCTCCTTTAGGTGTAGGGTTAGATTGTGTACCTGAGACCTTTCTTGTTTCTTGAGAAAGGCTTGTACCGCTATATATTTTCCTCTCAGGACTGCCTTTGTTGTGTCCCACAGATTTTGAACCGTTGTGTTTTCATTATCATTTGTTTCCATGATTTTTTTCAATTCTTCTTTAATTTCCCAGTTGACCCATTCATTCTTTAGAAGGATACTGTTTAGTCTCCATGTATTTGGGTTCTTTCCAAACTTCCTTTTGTGGTTGAGTTCTAGCTTTAGAGCATTGTGGTCTGAAAATATGCAGGGAATGATCCCAATCTTTTGATACCGGTTGAGTCCTGATTTAGGACCGAGGATGTGATCTATTCTGGAGAATGTTCCATGTGCACTAGAGAAGAATGTGTATTCTGTTGCTTTGGGATGAAATATTCTGAATATATCTGTGATGTCCATCTGGTCCAGTGTGTCATTTAAGGCCTTTATTTCCTTGCTGATCTTTTGCTTGGATGACCTGTCCATTTCAGTGAGGGGAGTGTTAAAGTCCCCTACTATCATTGTATTATTGTGGATGTGTTTCTTTGATTTTGTTATTAATTGGTTTATATAGTTGGCTGCTCCCACATTGGGGGCATAGATATTTAAAATTGTTAAATCTTCTTGTTGGACAGACCCTTTGAGTATGATATAGTGTCCTTCCTCATCTCTTATTATAGTCTTTGGCTTAAAATCTAATTGATCTGATATAAGGATTGCCACTCCTGCTTTCTTCTGATGTCCATTAGCATGGTAAATTCTTTTCCACCCCCTCACTTTAAATCTGGAGGTGTCTTCGGGCTTAAAATGTGTTTTCTTGGAGGCAACATATAGATGGGTTTTGTTTTTTTTTATCCATTCTGATACCCTGTGTCTTTTGACAGGGGCATTTAGCCCATTCACATTCAGGGTAACTATTGAGAGATATGAATTTAGTGCCATTGTATTGCCTGTAAGGTGACTGTTACTGTATATGGTCTCTGTTCCTTTCTGATCTACCACTTGTAGGCTCTCTCTTTGCTTAGAGGACCCCTTTCAATATTTCCTGTAGAGCTGGTTTGGTATTTGCAAATTCTTTCAGTTGTTGTTTGTCCTGGAAGCTTTTAATCTCTCCTTCTATTTTCAATGATAGCCTAGCTGGATATAGTATTCTTGGCTGCATGTTTTTCTCGTTTTAGTGCTCTGAAAATATCATGCCAGCTCTTTCTGGCCTGCCAGGTCTCTGTGGATAAGTCAGCTGCCAATCTAATATTTTTACCATTGTATGTTACAGACTTCTTTTCCCGGGCTGCTTTCAGGATTTTCTCTTTGTCATTGAGACTTGTAAATTTTACTATTAGGTGACGGGGTGTGTGGGCCTATTCTTATTGATTTTGAGGGGCATTCTCTGAACCTCCTGAATTTTGATGCTCGTTCCCTTTGCCATATTGGGGAAATTCTCCCCAATAATTCTCTCCAGTATACCTTCTGCTCCCTCTCTCACTTTCTTCTTCTTCTGGAATCCCAATTATTCTAATGTTTGTTCGTCGTCTTATGGTGTCACTTATCTCTCGAATTCTCCCCTCCCTCGTGGTCCAGTAGCTGTTTGTGTCCCTCTTTTTTGATCAGCTTCTTTATTCTCTGTCATTTGGTCTTCTATATCACTAATTCTTTCTTCTGCCTCATTTATCCTAGCAGTGAGAGCCTCCATTTTTGATTGCACCTCATTAATAGCTTTTTTGATTTCAACTTGGTTAGATTTTAGTTCTTTTATTTCTCCAGAAAGGGCTTTATATCTCTCGAGAGGGTTTTTCTCTAATATCTTCCATGCCTTTTTCGAGCCCGGCTAGAACCTTGAGAATTGTCATTCTGAACTCTAGATCTGACATATTACCGATGTCTGTATTGATTAGGTCCCTAGCCTTCGGTACTGCCTCTTGTTCTTTTTTTTGTGTTGAATTTTTACGTCTTGTCATTTTGTCCAGATAAGAGTAAATGAAGGGGCAAGTAAAATACTAAAAGGGTGGCAACAACCCCAGGAAAATATGCTTTAACCAAATTAGAAGAGATCCAAAATCGTGAGTGGGGAGAAAGGGGATAAAAAGAGGTTCAAAAAGGGGGCGCCTGGGTGGCTCAGTGGGTTAAGCCGCTGCCTTCGGCTCAGGTCATGATCTCAGGGTCCTGTGATCGAGTCCCGCATCGGGCTCTCTGCTTGGCAGGGAGCCTGCTTCCCTCTCTCTCTCTCTCTGCCTGCCTCTCCATCTACTTGTGATTTCTGTCTGTCAAATAAATAAATAAAATCTTTAAAAAAAAAAAAAAAAGAGGTTCAAAAAGGAAGAGAGAAAAAAGAAAAAAAAAAAAAGAAAAAAAAAAAAAGAAAAGAAAAGAAAATAATTAAAAAAAAAGAAACACCTAAGAAAAATGTAAAAAATATATATATATATATTAGATAAACTAGTAAAAAATCGTTAAAAAAGAAAAAGGTAACAGTTAAAAAAAAAAAAAATTTTACCCGAAGGCGAGAAAAAAAAAAAAAAATGAAAAAGAAAAAATTAAATTAACTGCAAGACTAAAAAAAATCACAGGAAAAAAGCCATGAGTTCCGTGCTTGGCTTTCTCCTCCTCTGGAATTCTGCTGCTCTCCTTGGTATTGAAACCGCACTCCTTGGTAGGTGAACTTGGTCTCGGCTGGATTTCTTGTTGATCTTCTGGGGGAGGGGCCTGTTGTAGTGATTCTCAAGTGTCTTTGCCCCAGGCGGAATTACACCGCCCTTACCCGGGGCCGGGGTGAGTAATCCGCTCGGGTTTGCTTTCAGGAGCTTTTGTTCCCTGAGCGCTTTTCCGTAGAATTCCAGAGGACGGGAATACAAATGGCGGCCTCCTGGTCTCCGGCCCGGAGGAGCCGAGAGCCCAGGGCCCCACTCCTCAGTGCGCCCTCAGAGAACAGCGCCCAGTTACTCCCGTCTGCCTGACCTCCGGCCGCGCTCCGAGCTCACCGAGCCTGCGACCGGTTCAAGGTAACACGGAGCTGCGAGATTACTGTCGGCTCTGTCTCTGTAGCCGGCTTTCCCGTTCCAATACCCGCAAGCTCTGCGACACTCAGACACCCCCGATCCTTCTGTGACCCTGCGGGACCTGAGGCCACGCTGACCCCGCGTGGGCTTCGCCCCGGTTTAGCCTCTGGAGCGATGTCCCTCAGCGGAACAGACTTTTAAAAGTCCTGATTTTGTGCGCGGTTGCTCCGCGCTTGCTGGGAGCCGGCCCCTCCCCCCGGGGTCTATCTTCCCGTCGCTTTGGATTCACTTCTCCGCCGGTCCTACCTTTCAGAAAGTGGCTGATTTTCTGTTTCCAGAATTGCTGTTCTTCTTCTCTTCGATCTGCCGATGGATTTTCAGGTGTTTGCAATCTTTAGATAAGCTATCTAGCTGATCTCCAGCTAGCTGAAGCAGTCTCAGCTTGCTACTTCTCCGCCATCTTGACTCCTCCCTGTGCCCCTCTTTTAAAAACTTCGGTGCAGGGCCCAGCTCCAGCAGCCCATGGTCCCCGGACTTCGACAGAAGAGGCGCTCCCGCTTATATTAGAGCGTGGGTGGCTGAAGGGGCAGGCGCTACTCCACACACACAAGGTTGGTTCAACATCCGCAAATCAGTCAATGTGATACAACACATCAATAAAAGTAAGAACAAGAACCATATGATACTCTCAATAGATGCTGAAAAAGCATTTGACAAAGTACAACATCCCTTCCTGATCAAAACTCTTCAAAGTGTAGGGATAGAGGGCACATACCTCAATATCATCAAAGCCATCTATGAAAAACCCACCGCAAATATCATTCTCAATGGAGAAAAACTGAAAGCTTTTCCGCTAAGGTCAGGAACACGGCAGGGATGTCCATTATCACCACTGCTATTCAACATCGTACTAGAGGTCCTAGCCTCAGCAATCAGACAACAAAAGGAAATTAAAGGCATCCAAATCGGCAAAGAAGAAGTCAAATTATCACTCTTCGCAGATGATATGATACTATATGTGGAAAACCCAAAAGAATGCACTCCAAAACTGCTAGAACTTATACAGGAATTCAGTAAAGTGTCAGGATATAAAATCAATGCACAGAAATCAGTTGCATTTCTCTACACCAACAGCAAGACAGAAGAAAGAGATATTAAGGAGTCAATCCCATTTACAATTGCATCCAAAACCATAAGATACCTAGGAATAAACCTAACCCAAGAGACACAGAATCTATACTCAGAAAACTATAAAGTACTCATGAAAGAAATTGAGGAAGACACAAAGAAATGGAAAAATGTTCCATGCTCCTGGATTGGAAGAATAAATATTGTGAAAATGTCTATGCTACCTAAAGCAATCTACACATTTAATGCAATTCCTATCAAAGTACCATCCATCTTTTTCAAAGAAATGGAACAAATAATTCTAAAATTTATATGGAACCAGAAAAGACCTCGAATAGCCAAAGGGATATTGAAAAAGAAAGCCAACGTGGGTGGCATCACAATTCCGGACTTCAAGCTCTATTACAAAGCTGTCATCATCAAGACAGCATGGTACTGGCACAAAAACAGACACATAGATCAATGGAACAGAATAGAGAGCCCAGAAATAGACCCTCAAATCTATGGTCAACTAATCTTCGACAAAGCAGGAAAGAATGTCCAATGGAAAAAAGACAGCCTTTTCAATAAATGGTGCTGGGAAAATTGGACAGCCACATGCAGAAAAATGAAATTGGACCATTTCCTTACACCACACACAAAAATAGACTCAAAATGGATGAAGGACCTCAATGTACGAAAGGAATCCATCAAAATCCTTGAGAACACAGGCAGCAACCTCTTCGACCTCTGCCGCAGCAACATCTTCCTAGGAACAACGCAAAAGGCAAGGGAAGCAAGGGAAAAAATGAACTACTGGGATTTCATCAAGATCAAAAGCTTTTGCACAGCAAAGGAAACAGTTAACAAAATCAAAAGACAACTGACAGAATGGGAGAAGATATTTGCAAACGACATATCAGATAAAGGACTAGTGTCCAGAATCTATAAAGAACTTAGCAAACTCAACACCCAAAGAACAAATAATCCAATCAAGAAATGGGCAGAAGACATGAAACAGACATTTCTGCAAAGAAAGACATCCAGATGGCCAACAGACACATGAAAAAGTGCTCCATATCACTCGGCATCAGGGAAATACAAATCAAAACCACAATGAGATATCACCTCACACCAGTCAGAATGGCTAAAATCAACAAGTCAGGAAATGACAGATGCTGGCGAGGATGCGGAGAAAGGGGAACCCTCCTACACTGTTGGTGGGAATGCAAGCTGGTGCAGCCACTCTGGAAAACAGCATGGAGGTTCCTCAAAATGTTGAAAATAGAACTGCCCTATGACCCAGCAATTGCACTATTGGGTATTTACCCTAAAGATACAAATGTAGTGATCCAAAGGGACACGTGCACCCGAATGTTTATAGCAGCAATGTCCACAATAGCCAAACTATGGAAAGAACCTAGATGTCCATCAACAGATGAATGGATCAAGAAGATGTGGTATATATACACAATGGAATACTATGCAGCCATCAAAAGAAATGAAATCTTGCCATTTGCAACAACATGGATGGAACTAGAGCGTATCATGCTTAGCGAAATAAGTCAAGCAGAGAAAGACAACTATCATATGATCTCCCTGATATGAGGAAGTGGTGATGCAACATGGAGGCTTAAGTGGGTAGAAGAATAAATGAAAGAAGATGGGATTGGGAGGGAGACAAACCATAAGTGACTCTTAATCTCACAAAACAAACTGAGGGTTGCCGGGGGGGGGGGGTTTGGGAGAAGGGGGTGGGATTATGGACATTGGGGAGGGTATGTGATTTGGTGAGTGCTGTGAAGTGTGTAAACCTGGTGATTCACAGACCTGTACCCCTGGGGATAAAAATATATGTTTATAAAAATAAAAAATTAAAAAAAAAAAAAAACTGTGAAATACAGAGTTGTTAGTTGGAGTTTTATGAAAATTTAAGTCAAGTAAGGAATAAACATTGAGACCTACAGTAATGACTAAAAATGACTATAAGAAACAGAAGAATATATAGTGATATTCTAGAAAAACAGCACTAATGGAAAATGGGACATACCGATATTGAATATGAAATCATGATTAAAGCCATGATCATCAGGGCAAACAAAAACACTTGGGTATATGTGTGAATGCACACATGCACGCACATGTACACACACACACACACACACACACACACCAGCTAGTATCTCTAATATTTAGGTGTCATATGCCCTAAATCAGTAATTTGGTTTTCCTCAATGTTTCATTTATTAGTCCCCTCTTCTTTTCAAACTTAATGTTTTAATACGCTTATTAAAATCATGTCCTGAGTGGAATCCATACTTTGAATTATAATAACAATAACTGAATAAAGATATTACATTGTTTGAGAATTCAGGGGGAAAAAAATTTAAAATGTGTCTCCCTTTCTATAATTTCTGCCTAAACTCACAACTTTGGTTTCAAATAGTTATTTATCTACATGAGCACATTCGCTTTTTTCGTCTTTCTATTTCTTCACAATTAGTTTTAAACATTTCTATTAAATATCATGATCTTGATACACATACATGTTTCATCTCACTTTCAACAGTTTTATGGAATAAATGAAGTATTTCCATAAGTGCCCCCTCTCTTTTTTTTTTTTTTTTTTGTTAGTTTGTTGGTTGATTGATTGGTTTTACTCCTTTCTGGACCTTGACATTCAGAATTTAAATTTTTTGTATTTTAAAGTTGGGCTTCAGGGGGCCAACCAATGGCCTCTTTGTGATATGAAATGAAATGGTATTTCAGTATAAAGGTAAACATTTTACAGGCATTTCATCCTACCGTGTTCACCCTCTTGTCATAACAGTGCATGCTTAAGGTAAATGCTAGTTTGTCCTAGGGTTTTGTATTTGGTGGTAGATCGCTTTGAAATTTGGTATAATTTTGAAGTTTAAATCATTTGGAACACTTCTAAAGAGCTAAGTGTGGGACACTGCTTGCTATTCATTCCATGTTTCACCACCTCAACTTTTTCTCGAGTACCACATAATGGAGTGGTACTGGAGGTACCAGAAGGACTTAAAATATTATGTGGAGGAGGAAGTTCTATCTCACCACTAAATTTCAGTTCTTCCCGTGGGCCTCATATCAGTACTTGGAGCCAGTACCACTCCGTTGTCAGAACCAAAAATCCTACCACTGAATGTTTGTGTCCCTTCAAAATTCTCATGTTTAAACTTAATCCCCAATGTGATAGTATCTGGAAGTGGGGTCATGGGGAAATGATTAGATCATGAGGTCAGAGCCCTTATGAATGAAATTAATGACCTTATAAAAGAAACCCCAGAATGACCCCTCATCCCTGTTGCCATGTGAAAACAGACAGAAAGACATCTAGGAACTCAGAGTGGGATCTCACTAGACACTGAATCTGCCATAAACCTTGATTTTGCACTTTACAGATTCTAGAAGTGTGGAAAAGGACTGGTGTTCAGAAGTCACCCAGGCTATGGTATTTCATGTGAAAGCCGAAAGGGATTAAGACAACATGATAATTATTCTTGATCACCATATCATCTCTATGTCAATAACAAAGTATCTTAATATCATCCGAATTCATCAAGTTTCTTTACATTATCTATACCTACCTTCAGTTTGTCACTCTCACTCATTTAAATTATTACTGGAGCCTATTAATCGTTCTGCTCCCAGTTTTACCTTTCACCAAAACATTCATTATCTTGCACCCAGAGTGACTTAAAAAAAAAAAAAAAAAAAAAAAAAACAACCCCAAACCGATTAGGCTTCTTCCCTTTTTAAACCTTTGCAGAGGCTTCATGCTAATAATTTGGTCAAAAATTCCATGCTTCCCTAGTTATGGGTTGGTTTCTAACCTATTTGTTTCAACAGTATCCCACTATTGTTTTATTATTTATTCCTCTTGTACTTGCTTAGCAACATGCCTATTTACTTCTTTACATGGTAAGCTACTTGAAAGCACAAATAACGTATTGCTAATTTTTTTTCTATATCCAGCATCCACTTTCATCAGTGCAAAGGTGCAAGAAGCAAAATGGATCACACGATTCCATCAGTTATCTCACCACCTAAAGGGATATCTTTGTCTCTTTTAGGATCCATCCCATAATAATAAACATAATTCCAAAATATATTTCACTATAGGACAGAATTATTATCATATGATGGAAATAAATACTCTAAATTCAACCAAAAATCTATATTAAAAATGTAGCAGAAGAAAATTTGCAGCAGAAAGTAGATGAACTGGTATCAACCATAAAATCTCAGATATAATCATTTTCTTATCATGGCAAAGTGTATCCCCCTGAACTGTGTGCTTGCTATTTCCTGTCAGTACAAGAGAGGTCTCGTCACAGCAGAAAAAAGTGGAAACAAAGTGAGAGAAATAGGTACACAGCAGCTATTTACATTGTCATGGATTATCTATCATTTTGAGTGTCTTGTGCCAGAACAGATCTGTAGTGATAAAATATTACTGAATACAGACAGAAATGGTATAAAGGGCTTCAACCCTTTACCAGTGTATAGACTAGTATGTGTACATCAACCATTCTCAGCTGCCTTTTACTCGTTTCAAGATTTGGATGGATATAGGACCCACTCAGTGTGATTGTAATGAGGATTCAATGAAAACAAAAAATAATATGGGTGAAAGTTAGTATTAGCAAAGGCTCAGTAAATGTTAGTCAAGTTTCAATATTAAGAATGATAGAATATTTATTTCCTTCTGGCTCCACACTTACCAGGCAATTCCCTTAAGGTCTTCTGGAAGATCATTCTCTTAATATGTTTCAATTCCTAGGCTTCATTCCCTCATTCCTATGTATCTTCCTCTCTAGGTCTCTATCTGAGGTTTGGCCAGAGAGATTTTGTTTTGTTTTGTTTTGGTTTTTTTTTTTTTTTTTTTTTTATTTATCTAGTTGACAGAGTGAGATAGCACACGCAGGGGGAGCAGCAGTGGGAGAGGCAGAAACAGGCTCTCCGCTGAGCAGGGAGCAGGGTACAGGGCTCAATCCCAGGACCCTGGGATCATGTCCTGAGCTGAAGGCAGATGCTTAAGGACTGAGCCACCCAGGTGCCCCCCAGAAAGAGGTCTTCTGGCACCTCTGGGAAGACGTCATTATGGAAAGAAAGGGGGAAATCTTGAAGATACTTTTCACCACTTTTCCACTCTCAACCCTCCTGCATTGTGTCACTCCCCTATCTTCAAGTCCCTTGGACTCCTTGACTTGGACTCCCTCCAAGTCAGCCTAAAACTGCTGGAAACTTTGTTCAGAGTTCCCTCAGAACTGATCCAACTGACCTTCAGTACCTCATTCAGTGCAAGGGGATTGTTGACCTTTCTCCAGCTTTAACATCTTGCTTATACCATTGCAGTAAGTGATTCAAGTCTTACCTCCTTAATTTCCAACTGCTGCTTTAACTGGCTACTGTGAAACCTGGCAACTAGGCTCTTCTCCAGCTCAGCTGAGCTCCTGATGTCTATTAAAAGAAAATCAAAGTCCAAATATACTTTAAAATTCCTACATTTGAATAAAATTAATTTGAGTAACATATAAAACAAAACAATATATCTTACTTTATATGAATATTTTTATAATGAACATCATTGAAAATAGAGATTTTTAAATCTGTAATAGTTATTAAAATAATACAATGTCATAATGAGCATTCATTCTGGTTTAAAGTTAGTAGGTACACTTGGACTTTTTTGTAGGAATCGTATATATCAAAAAAGAGACACACCTTCCAATTAACAAGAGAGAAAAAAGTTTTCTTATAGAGAGCCAATTTATAATCTTCATACATTTGCTTATTTATTGATTCAAGAAATTGATATTCATTCTAAAACCTTTTTCAGTTGCTATTCTAAATCCTGTATACATAGCTGTGAGGCAAGACAGAAAATATCTCTTATCTCATAGGTTTTACATTTGAGGGGAACGTAGAAAGAATGTTGGAACTCGAAAAACCAAAGTCTGTTGATGAAAGCAATAGTAATCCAGACCCCCATAGTTCCCCAAAAAGAATGTAAAAAAATTTGCAGCTATGTTTTTTGTTTGCTTATTTGTTTCATTTTACCATCACCGTACTAATAAGAAAACTGAAGTTGCAAAATTGCAGGGTTATAACTAAGGTTTAGGGAATTTGGAAAAATATATTTATGATTAGGCACCGAATATATTTTTCTTCCTCTGTGATTGTTTTCCTTAAATTTTCCACTGTAAAAGAAACTACAAAAGCCTGTAAACAGGAAGATACAATATGTGAGTCTTGATATTTTTCTGCTCCAGCCAGTCCAAGACCTGCTCAGTGGTCTCACTGATAGAGTTGCATGTGGCTGGCATAGAGGTTATGGGATAAGTAGCCCAGGGACTCATCCCCACTTTAAAGCTTTGACGTTTTGTGTATCCTTATAAATGGAAAGTAGCAAAGTGTTTCCATTAAAGATTTTAGTGCAAAATTCTGAAAACACAATTTAGAAACCTGAATCGAAATGTTTTCTTTGTTATCCAACATGCAAACTATTAGAACAGGATTTTCTTTCCATAAAGAATTGATTTTTAATCAAATAATCAACATTTGTAGAGGTGTTTTTTTTTTTTAATGAGCAAAGTAATTCCATCATTCTAATTATATCTTAATTCTGTGATCACATTTTCCTACCAGATTGAATTTTAAAATGTAATTTAAACCCTTTTACATATATGTGTGTGTGTATGTATTCATACCTCTTATTAAATTGTATGCACACAATAGGGTTTTTTTAGAAGTCATCTGATTGATTTCTTTAAAGACATTGAAAATAACCAGTAAAAATAATTTTGTAGAGTGCCGGTGTGGCTCAGTTGTTAAGCATCTGCCTTTGGTTCAGGTCATGATCCCAGAGTCCTGGGATCAAGTTCAACATCAGGCTCCTTGCTCGGTGAGCAGCCGGCTTCTGCCTCTGCCGCTTCTCTCCCTGCTTGTGCTCTCTCTCTCTCTCTGACTCTCTCTCTGAAAAAAAAATAAATAAAATCTTAAAAAAAAATAATTTTGTATATTATTTGTGTTTATTTTCTATACAAATATATTATAAATAATTTCGTATTCTGTGTTGATAGATTCGATTATCAAAATATCACTAATTCTAAATAATTTTTCTTTTGATATAAATAATTTATTTTTTGTTTACATAAATTAAATTATATGAATAAACTTACATTTTACATATACTCAAGTCATTAGATTTAGTATCTGTATCAACACCTATCTTTTTATTGTGGTAATTGTATTATCTTATCATCTCAAAATGACCTGTGATATGGAATTTTATTTATAAATTATTGCTGGATTTATTTTAATCAAGTCATAGATACTCATCTTAAGGACATGATATTTATTAGGTCAATTTTTTCTTGCAGTTTTTTTTATATTATTTATCTACAAAACATAAAGAACTTTCAGAACATATGTTGGAAGGTGAAAAAAACTATTTCTTGGTATAAGACATTTTTTATTTCACATTTATTTGTGCAAAGGGTTAAGGTTATGTGAATGTCATCTCTTTATGAAGTACTACACTCAGTTTTATTACTAATTCCCCTCTGCATCAAATCAAACACTGCATATGGTTATAACATTGATTTCTTAATTTTATGAAAATTGCCCTACCAACAGCTGGTCTCTTGAACAAATGAATATGTCAATGACTGATTACAGATTAATGATATAGCTATTCTTCAAAGGTACAGCAATTCACATTCAAATTTAGCTTCATAGTAGTTTAGAATGCTTATTTAAAAGGAATGCTCTTTAACTTATGCATTTAAATATTTTTATTGATATAGAATTGAATGCTTTTGAAAACAACATACATACTTCAGAAGAAAAAAGGACTGAAAGAATTTAAATTTAGGATTACTGAAAAGCACATCTGCTTTGAATGTAATGATTTATTAAAACCAGCATGAAACAACTGCTAATCAAATTTCCTTGAAGGCATCGGAAAATACTATATTACCATACATGCTTACTTAGGGTCTGTTTTTAAAACGCTTACTCAATTCATGAAAATTTAGAAGTTGAGTTAAAAATCAGAAAGTGCTCCGAAATTCCATTTGCCAAGCATATTTGGAAAATACATATCATTATGCACTTAAAATAATACAGAATTTTAATGATAGCAGTGGTTTTCTTGCATTTTGAGATACTACAATAACATTATTTTGCTACAACAGTTTCTGGAAACGAGTGTTCTCTTACCTTTTCATTTCTCTGCCCATCAGTTATTGTCATAAATGGTTTAGCTATTTGTCAACCGTATATTTGAAAAATATCTTTTTATGGGGTCCCAGAGGTTGGGTAAGTAATGAAGAAACAAAAAACAGGATAAAATTGACAAATAAATCTATTCTCAGTATTAACACTATGAACATTAGCAGTGTGCCACTTCCCAACTTTGAAGAATTTTGTTTTTCTGTATTATTATGGTTGACATTTTGAAAGATGATCTTCATTCAAAATTCACATCACCTAACATTAGGGTTGAGGAAAACTTCGCTGATACTAAACACACAATGTACTTAATGTATATGGCTATATAAAAGACCTCCAGAACTGAAAACTCTCTTAAAATGTAATTAATGTGATCCAATAAAAACTATTTGTTTGGCTTTTTTTTTTTCTTCACAAAATCACTATTTCAATTCTTATCAGTTTTTAAAATTCCATTTAAGCAAACCTATAAGTTTTGGTTCATGGAGCACAAGTTTATTGTGTCACATAATTTTCTATAATTCAATTCTAGCAATAGCAAAAGCATCTGCTGAGATCACAAGAGCATTTTAAGGAACTTAAACATTCTCAAAATACAGGGTATTATGTAATCTTGCCTTACAGAAGACAAACTCTTTAAGTGTGTATTAGGCAAGTCCCCACAAAGTGCCCGAACACTTATGTGTAATACACACATGCACACATGCACATGCACACACACACACATATGCACTCAGTAAAGTTACCTATGAGTTCACAAGCTATTTGTGCAGCAGTCAAGCTTTGACCCAAACTCTTAAACTTCTGTTGGTCTAAAAGTATTGTCTAAATGAGGTGACTGAGAAACAGGGAATGCAATTTGTTGAAGGCCACACAGTAACTAAGTGATCAAGCCAGGAAGACACAATTAAAAGATAAATAGTGGGCACCTGGGTGGCTCAGTGGGTTAAGCCTCTGCCTTCAACTCAGGTCATGATCTTGGGGTCCTGGGATCGAGTCCCGCATCGGGCTCTCTGCTCAGCGGGGAGCCTGCTTCCTCCTCTCTCTCTGCCTGCCTCTCTGCCTACTTGTGATCTCTCTCTGTCAAATATATAAATAAAATCTTTAAAAAAATAAAATAAAATATAAATAGTGATTAAGGCAATGTTTAAATTGAATGAGTTGCTAACCCTTTATTTGAATACTTTGAAAGAGTACACTTTAAAAAAAATTATTTATTTGAGAGAAAGAGAGCACAAGTGTGCAGAAGGGCAGAGGGAGAGAAACAGACTTGCTGCTCAGCAGGGAGCCTGACACAGGGCTCAATTCCAGAACCTTGGAGTCATGACCTCAACCAAAGGCAGATACTTAACCGCTGAGCCATCCAGGTGCCCCAAGAATACTACTTTTGAAAGGCCCTATCATAGCTGTGACTGCTATAAAAATAGTATCTAAGACTGAATATCTAAGTATCTAAGTATACATATAGTATCGAAGGCTTCTAAACAACAGAAATTTATTTTTCACATTTCTTGAAGCTGAGAGCATCATCAAGGAGCCGGCATAGTCAAGATCTGGTGAGGACCCTCCTCCAGGTTGCAGATTGCTGACTTCTTATATCCTCACACAGCAGACAGCAGGAAGAAGCAAGCTCTTTCCATAAGCTTTACTTCTGGATCCTATCACCTGGAAAGTAGGGTTTACATGAATTTTGAAGGACACACCATTCTGTCCATAACAGTTCCTATTCTATACATTAAAAACAACATGAGAACATTAGAGGAATATATTGGTTTTAATTATACCCTTCCTGAAAAATTAGATCTAGCGAAGATATAATTAATATGATTCAAGTGTTAGAGCATCAGCTAATGCTTAGAGTGCAAACTAAAAAACTATTTTTCATGTTTCCCTTAAAAACATAACATGCGGGGCACTTGGGTGGTTGAGTTGGTTAAGAGGTTGTCTTTGGCTCAGGTGGTGATCCAGAGTCCTGGGATAGAGACCCACATTGGGCTCCCTGCTCAGTGGAGAGCCTGCTTCTCCTCTCTCCCCTCTGCCTGCTGCTCTGCCAACCAGTGCTTTCTATTTCTCTGTCAAATAAATAAATAAAATCTTTAAAAAACAAACAAACATAACATGCTCATCACTTTGAGCTACAGAGCTGGGATTGTATTTTCATAATTTTTTGGTTCTCTTAAAATTTTTTTAGAAAGCCAGAAAAAAAATCACTTGTAAGCATAGGGAAAATAATTTAATTATTAAAATATTTCCTGTGCATAGTATTATTTATTTATTAAATATTTCTCACTTGGACTAGAAATAACCATTAAAAAAGTCTTGTGTTACATATACTGCTGCACTTAATGCTTTCCAACTGTTTTCCTTATTCTTATTTTTTCATATTTATGCAAATATAATTAATACAATTGAATAAGTTAATGAGACACAATAATTCTTTTTTTTAAAAGATTTTTTATTTATTTCTTTGACAGACAGAAACACAAGTAGTCAGAGAGGCAGGCAGAGAGAGAGAGGAGGAAGCAGTCTCCCCGCTGAGCAGAGAGCCTGATGTGGGACTTAATCCCAGGACCCTGGGATCACGACCCAAGACGAAGGCAGAGGCTTTAACCCACTGAGCCACCCAGGCTTCCCGAGACACAATAATTATTAACTTAGCATCTAAAATATTTATAGTTTTCATCAAATTAGTAATTATTTCTAATTGCCTTATTCTGGTAAGAAGTATTCTAAATAATAGAAGTTTTAAAAAGCTTGATACTCAAGATAAAATACATGATCAGGGGGAAATAAAGGGTGGAAAGCAGATGAATAGAATTAGAAAAATCTTACATTTGGGCTACCATATAAAACTTGTTCAGGAGCTGGTAAGAAAGGGTTTTTACTATGAAATTTATTCTCAGATATCTAATTCATTGCTTTGGGGAAAAACTTTACTAATAAATACCAGGAACAAATCACCCCAAAACAGATTAGCTAATCATTCTATTTTTCTCCCAGAAAATAACATATTTATATTTCTTAAATCAAACAGTGATAGTTTCTTCAAGAATAGGATCAATACAGATATATGTTTAAATTTTTAATTAATTTATTTTTTATTAAGCTCCACATATAACACAGCTCAAAGTCATGACCCTGAGATCAAGAGTCACATGCTCCACTGACTGAGTCAGCCAAGAGCCTCAAAATATAGTATTTATAGTCATATTATCTACAAATAAGTTATTTTTATTTTAATGATATACTACTAATATTTCTATCATAATTTCATGTTTACAAATTTTCTTAAATAAATCTTTTTTTTTAATTAATTTTTTATTTTTTATAAACATATATTTTTATCCCCAGGGGTACAGGTCTGTGAATCACCAGGTTTACACACTTCGCAGCACTCACCAAAGCACATACCCTCCCCAATGTCCATAATCCCACCCCCTTCTCCCAAACACCCTCCCCCCAGCAACCCTCAGTTTGTTTTGTGAGATTAAGAGTCACTTATGGTTTGTCTCCCTCCCAATCCCACTCATGGCTTTTTCTTAAATGAATCTTTTATACCACCTTCAATGTTATGCTATTACTGTTAGTCATTACTGCCTATAATCTGTGAAATAACTTGTTTATGTACTTATAGCATGAACTTGTTAAGATGGGAAACTTTGTACTTTAAAATTTAAAATATCCATAAATGCACATGCATACAGCCAATATTTATGTCAAAATAATTGTAATACTTACATTTTATACAACCTTACTTCTTCTCAGAAAACTTACATATATAGATTTCATTTGACAAGGATTAATATGCATGATTTATTTCACCAGGACATTTAATAAATAGTCCGTACACATAAAGAAGAAACTATGTAAAGACTAATTATGTGCTTTTTGTATTGACTAATCTCAGTGCTTCAATTTCAATTAAGAGTACTTGTATGAGCCAACTGCCTTGTCTTCAACTGTTCTATTTCTTCTTGCATTCAAATCATTCAATCTCCTTCTCTCATGTCCTGGAAAATACCTGAAGTTCTTCCTTCTTAGCCAGTGTAAGCAACCCAGCATTTCCAATAGGACAATCTTCAAACAACTGAAATAAAACATGCAGAATGCTTCATAGAGCTCTCTACAAAATCAGCAATGACAACAAAAGAATGGTGAGTATGATTTCCACCGAATATAATAGAACTTAAAGTGTCAATAAAAATCTTTTCACATGATTGCACTGAAAAAACATTTTTTTTTTTTTTGGCTGAAAGAAAGAAAAATATTGGTTTTATTCATTGGCACTCATGTAGTTCACATCCATGGAGGACTTTGACTCTTAATAGAGAATGAATTAGATTGTATTATGTTATTATTAGAAAGACAAGCCTCACTTCTGTATATCTACTATCAAACACTGTTCTCACTGTTGAGTGATCTAATTCAACAGACCTCGATACTTATCTTTTCTGAATAAATTATCACATGTAATTCTATTATTGCTTAAATTAGTAATAGATGATAGTTATAGGAATTATCCATTTCTTCCATTCAAACTGGATGTCACCAAAGCAACTCAAAGATTGGCTCTGTAATTGACCTTTAAGACTGTTAAGAAGGCAAGGGTGTTTACATTCAATTTATTTGATTTATATATTGGGATGGGCAAAGAATACCCATTCCTCAAGTCCATGTTTAGGTAAAGAGAAGACGTGGGAGAAGTTATATAATTTATCAGTTCATAAATCTCACACACTGCCTAAATTATTCTTCATGTTTTCAAAAATTTTCATCCTGCTTCTCATGTTATTCTTTCTTTCTTTTTTTTTTTCCTTTTTTCCTGATCTGTTCTGTGTCCAAGGAGTCCAAACAGAACAAATTGCATTATTTAAAAGACCATGTCTAGTGGTTTTCTGTTTTGTTTTTCCAATGGAAAACACCAGAAAGAAATCTGCATATAGAAAAAAACAGACCAGGGTATTTATTTCCTTGTGTTTTTGTTTGTTTGTTTGTTTTCCCTATCTTGCCAAAATTCTGAGAATAGCAATAATGTATCTTACAGCTCCTGTCAGTTCTTAACTTTTCCACAGATCCAACTCTCTCTCTCTCCTCTCCCAAATCTGTGTTTGGAAAGATTTTTCCCCCTTTCTTCTTTCACATGTAGGTGTTGAAATCACTTTTTGCTAGTCCAGAGAAATAAAACACTGGATTATTTCAAATCCAGGAGAGAAAATAGCACAACCCCATCATTCTAAAAGAAGGGAGCAAATTCAGTATATTTTGATGATAAGAATTCACTTACTGCTACCTGTTCTGATTGTTTGAACATGTTCACAATAATTCATCAGTATCTGTACCATAATGACTAATATGTAATGATTAGTATTAGCTCTGATTAGAACTACTAAATGCATTCTTCCTTTAAGATGCACTGATCTCATAGCATACTAATGACATCATCAAAGGCCCTAGGCAAAGTCAACACACAAAGTAGACCATGTTCAAAGACAGGGATGAACAACAACTTAGGCTCATCTAAAGTGGCTTTCACCTCAACTTGTTATCACAACAATGAGGAATGTAAAGGATACAAGGTATTAAGGCAAATCAAGCAAGTGAAAGTAATTACGCCATGGTTAGTTCTTCTTAGGAAGGCACTGATATTTGATTTTTCAAAGCAGATAAACAGTAAGGAAGCTCCTGAATGATGATTTCAGAGCTAAGGGATTGCTGCCTTTTATTACATTAAGGAAGAAAGAGTTTGCCCCAGTATTTAGGGGTGAAATAATCACATAAAAACCAATTACTTAAGGAGATGCAACAATGTATTTTTGTTTTGTGTTTTCTAAAACTCTAATTTTTTGTCCTCAGTATTGACTTGTTTTTCACAGATATGTAGCTAAATGACTGCAGCAGTGCTAATAATCATATCCAGAAATTTAATGTTTCAATGATGAAGACAGTGCAAATCTTCTTGTGGCTGTCTTTTAAAAGCAAAAATATAAATAACTAGTAAATAAATAAATACTTTGAAAATTTTGCTTAAAGGGCTTGGTAGGGTGGGGGGGAGTTGGAATTAAATTTTACATCTTGTCATAGTAGATATAAGGTAATTTTTAAACAACTTTACTTGGATATAATGCACATAGTATACACCTCAAACATTTAAATTATATAACTTTTTTAGTATATTCATTGAGCTATTGAACCATCACCACAATCGATTTTAGAATATTTCTATCTATCCAATAAAGAAATCTTTCATCTACCAGAAGTCACTCCCCAGTTCCCACCAAACCACATTGGGAACCACTAATCTACTTTCTCCCTGAAAGAATTTTCCTGTTTTGGACATTTTAAATGAATGGGATCATAGTGCTCTTTTATAACTACTTCTTTTACACACATATATGTGTTTACACATATATTTTTTATATATTTCCTGATGAATTGACCCATTAGAAATACATCAACACTGTTTTACAATTACTGTCTTAGATGGTGTTCTCTTAAATCAGATAGTAGAAAAGTGTTACAAAAGTACTTCTATATTGACTTCTTTTACCTATGTAGTTACCTTAACAATGTTATTTATTCTGTGGTGTGGTTTCCACTTATTGTTCAGTATCCTTTCATTTCAGCCTGACGGAGTCCCTTTAGTATTTCCTGTGGTGAAGTCTGCTAGAAACAATATATATCAGATTTGTTGTTGTTGTAAATAGATTTGCTAGATATAGAATTCTTGCCTTAATTCTTCTTTCTTGACATATTTGATTGACATACTACTATAGTCCAACCTCCATTATATCTGATGAAAAGTCAATTGGTAACATTGTTGAGTATGCCTGTATGAGTTATGTCCTGGAACACACATTGCTCCAAAGTCTGATACAATTAAATTTGAGCCAGCCTTTGGGGGCTTTGCCTCATTTCCTCCAGCTCCCTTAGCTGAGCAGTGGTGACTGCACAGACATCAGTGTGAACTGCACCACCATGTCTGCCTGCTCGACAAAATGGCCACCATCAATACTTGAACCCACTTCAGCATGACTACCAAAACTTTAAGGAGCTCCATAGTGCTACTTTCTCAGGGGTCTGCAGATGTGTGAAGAATTCTTCCATACAGAAATATGCTGCAAAAATCATCAACACCAAGAAGTGATCTGCCCAGGATGACCAAAAACTATAATGTGAGGTCTGAATATTCTGACTTTTGAAACATCATAACTTTCATGAGAGTATTTCTGAAGAAGGTTTTCACAACCTCATGTTTGAACTTCTTCCTGGCAAGGAGCTCTTTGAAGAGATTGTGGCTAGAGAGTACACAGTGAAGCTGGTGCTAGCAATGGTGTCCATCAGATTCTGGAAAGTATTGGACACATCCACCAGCATGACATTGTCCACTGAGATCTCAAGTCTGAAAACCCTCTGTAGGAAAGTAGATGCAAGGGTAGCTGATTTTGGTCTTGCTATGGAAGTATGAGAACAGCAGACTTGCTTTAAGTTTGATCGAACCCCAGGTTATTTGTCCCCTGAGGCCTTGAGGAAAAAAAAAAAAAATCCCTCTGGAAAACCTGTGGCTATTTGGGCCTGTGGGTTCATTTTATATATCTTTCTGTTGGGATATCATCCTTTCTTGGATGAAGATCAGCACAAGCTATATCCGCAGATCAAAGCTGGAGCCTATGATTTCCCATCTCGAGAGTGGGATACAGTGACTCCTACAGCAAAAACATAGTTAAACAGAAACCATAAACCCCACAAAATGCATCGTACCTCATCAGTCTTCCAAAGATCCCCCAGTGGCCTCCATAATGCATCACTGAGGGAATATGAAATAGTTGTGCAAGTTCAATGATCTGAGAAAACTGAAAGGTGTCATGCTCACGGCAATGCTTTTCTCTAGGAACTTTCCAGCTCCCAAAATCATATTGAATAAGCAGTCAGAGGGGGTGATGTAAAGGATCAGAAACCACCATGGTGTATCCAGTTTGCAGATGGTATGGAGAGCTCCATAGAGAGCTGCCCCAGCACCATGAAAGATGAGGACATCAAAGTGCACAAACAGGAGATTATTAAGATCAGGAAACAATGGACTAAGGTTGTTAACAATGGGGTCCTTGAGGCCTACAGGAAGATTTGTGATTTAAACCTTACCTTTTTTTTTTTTTTTTTTTTGAGGCCTAGGATGACCTCTCACAGAGGGGATCGATTTCCATAAATCTTACTTCAAGAATCTCCTATCTCAAAGCAGCAAGTTTATCACACCGCCATCCTGAACCCACACAGCTACATGATTCATGTATGCAGCTTACATCCCCGTGGGAGGCCGCAATAATGCTCGAGACGAGGACCAAACCAGGCCCTGACTTGTGTCTCCTTTAAAGTCCGAATAACCTAACAAAAGGTTTAGGATGGGAAAAGTTGAGTAGCACTGAGAAAGGGTCTGTTCTATGTGTTGTGCACTCGCCTACGTGACTTCCCACATGCTTGCTAAACAAATGAGAACACTTCGGTTGGGGTCTTAAGTTCGTGGCTGGTCCTTGCTGCCCTAGTACAGCCCATAAATTACTTTCAGGTTTGCTGTATCAGTACAGAACAATTGTACTGGCATCAGCCATTGGGCGTCACAAGGTCTGCTTGTAGTTAAGTGTGAAACTTATGGGAACTCGTGGTTGTTTAACTAGACATAGGTGTATTGCTTCTCCTATTATTACCATATATATGGCCTTAATGCTTTGAATAAACTTAGCACTGTTGAACATCCTCCTCAGTGCTCCTCCTGCCCCCATCTCTCTGCTTCTTGAGTTCTTTTCTTCATCCTCTTACCCTCACATTCCTGGTTGATTTGTCGTGCCGGCCGTGACACATCCCCAACATTCTGTTACATGGATGGGCGGGGTCAGCCTCTCACCAGCCAGTTGGAGACCCTGGTCTGGCAACACTGGGATGGTAAATGGCTCAGTGTCCTCTATCACCACTATAATGAGCTCAGCCACAGAGGCATTGGGAGATGCCAGACAGCTAGAGGTCACTGAGTTTCTGCAGCCAGTGGTTCTGGAGGCCCTGAGGCACACAGGCAGTCCTGTTCATTTGAGGTTTAAAACAAATTACAGAGCAGTGGCCAGCAAGACATGAGTTTGCATGCAGTCCTGCTGCTTCCCTTTTATGTCTGTGTTTTTTACAGTTAAGCAGTTAAGTGTTTTTTATAGTTAAGGAAAGAAAAAAAAAAGATTGTTTTTAAAAAATGGAATTCGTATCATAGCTCTGATTTTAATTGTTTGAGAAACCTCCACACTGATTTCCATAATGGCTGCACCAGTTTACATTCCCAACAGTGCAAGAGGATTCGCTTTTTTTTTTTTTTTAAAGATTTTATTTATCCATGTGACAGAGAGAGAGATCACAAGTAGGCAGAGAGGCAGGGGGAAACAGAGAGCCTGATGTGGGGCTGGATCCCAAGACCTTGACCCCAGGACCTTGGGATCATGACCTGAGTTGAAGGCAGAGGCTTAACCCACTCAGGCACCCGGGTGCTCCGAGTTTTCCCTTTTTTCCATATCCTCACCAGAATCTATTTTTTCATGTCTTTTGATAGTAGCCATTCTGACAGATGTGAAGTGATAGCTTATTAATGGTTTTTATGTGCATTTCCCTAATGCCTAGTGATGAGCTTTGCTTTTCCTGTTGGCTATCTGTATATCTCCTCCGAAAAAATGTGTCTAATCAGATGTTTTGTGCCATTTTTAAATCAGACTGTCTGAGGTATTTGTTTTTTGTTACAGAGATGTATAAGTTCTTTATGTATTTTAGATATCAATCCTTTATCAGATATGCCTTCCAAATATTCCTCCCGTTCAGTACAGTTAAGGGAATGTAGTCAGCAATATTGTATTAATTTTGTATAGTGATAGATGGTATTACATTTGTCATGGTAATTATTTTTTTGTGATGTGTACAAATATCAAATCACTATGTTGTGCACTTGAAAATACATTATATGTCAATTATACCTCAATTTTAAAATGAGAGAAAGAAAAAAAAATCCATGCCAAAAAAAATTAGTTTTTAAGTACATTTTGAGGGGCTCAATCTGGCTCTAAGCAAAGTCTTCTCAGCTATAGTTTTGCCTGGTTGTCTGTTAAAATTCTGACAGGTTGAAGTTTGGCTTGTTGCTCTCATGAACTACCAGCCCCCTCTTAATTGCTTATTACCAAAATTTCCATTGTTTTCAACAGTGACCGTGTGCTTAAACTTCCTCATGCTCTGTTCCGAATATAGCCTGTTTCCTTGGGGAGAGGACTTTGTTCTTACTGCCTTCCTCTCCTCTTGTGTAAATCTTGTGCATGTCTCCTGTGGCGTTGAGATAAGGGTAGAGACAGTGGCCAAAGTCCCTTAGAATGAAACCTTTGGTTTACAAACAGGGCTCTGTGCAAGGGCAGATCATGTGATCTTCTCAGCATGCCTCTACTGGCATAAAACCTCTATCCTATGAATAATGGTTAAGCAAGGATGTTGGGCCACTGTCTCTGGAATAGACCCCCTTTCTTATGGGTTGAGGTTAGATGGGAGAGGGGAACCCCAGATCTCTCATTGTCTAATGTCTGGAATACAGGTCCTACAACATAGAGCTGGGGAGAAAAAAGAATTGCTGATGTCTTGCATTTCTTGGAGAGACTGTAGCCCTAGTCTGTGACCTGGAAAGAGAGAGAGAGCAATCTTGGCCGCACCCACCTGAGTAATGATTGATCATACTCAAATCTATAGGTTTGAAAGCACCGTGGCTCAGGTTTCCACTCCCTTGGTATTTTTTCATCACACTTAGTAGAATTTCTATTTTCTTCAATAAGTTTATCTTTGTTTATATCCTTAAGACAGTATTCAGGGACATTAAATGTTTCAGTTGCTGTTTTTTGTTTGTTTGCTTTTTTTATAATTTTCACCAGTAAAGTTTGTTTCTCTTGGGAAAGGGTCCTCTGCCATCCCAGATGTCATTAAAGTCAGTTTTTCCTCCCCAAAATCAAACATACTACTAGAAGGAATATAATTCTCATTACTGTATTTGAGTAGTAATGTATGAAATACATTTTGGGGAATGAACTACTGTTCTTTATAGTACATTGTGATATTTACTAAATGGTGAAATACATGTGAAGTCATTGAGCATAGGAGCTGGCATATATATGGTTATTTACAAATTTTTCCTCTTTCTGAATATGTTGGGGGTCATTTTGTGATTATAATTAATCATCTAAAATTTATCTTGCCTAAAATATAGCCTTGAAAAAGCCTTTTAGGGATGCCTGGGTGGCTCAGTCAGTTAAGCATCAGCCTTCAGCTCAGGTCATGGTCCAGACTCCTGGGATCAAGTCCCACATCAGGCTCCTTGCTCAGTGGGGGGTCCACTTCTCCCTCTGACTGCTGCTGCTCTGCTAGTCCTCTCTTTTTCTCTCAAAAAAAAAAAAAAAAAAAAAAGTAAATAAAAATCTTAAAAAAATAAAAAAGAAAGAGCTTTTTAAAGTTTTATATTCTGTCAAAAGAGAACAGATGTTGGTAAGGAAACTTTTTGGAAATTAAAATGTCTCATATTTAATTAGCAGAAGTGTGAACTATGTTTAGTTATATATGTTTTAGATCAATATCAATTTTTATGCTGATGTTCACATATGTATGTTTTTCTTACATCTGTTATTTCTGCATGGAGAAATGCATCCAACTAGTACTTCTAATCCTTACTAAGTCCTCAAAGAACCATGTAGGTGAAAACAATAACCCCATTAATATCACAAGAGTGCCAATCTCCTCATAGGTTCACCCCATATATTCGATTTAGTTTAATCAATTTTATTTTGTTCCTGGCCTGCAATTGTACTCTGTCTTTTCAGATTTGTGCACTGATTAAGGTTTTTTTGCCTTATCCTTGGAACTTATTAAGTATGTAACTGAGACTTACCTTTTGGCTTTTCTCATTTTTATCTATTTATGAGAATTAATATTAGTCCTATCTTCTCCTCACATGCCATGAGAATAAGTAAAAATATTAATCACTTCATCAACTCTATGAGCCAGATAATATTTCACATGCATTGTAAATTGTCATAAACCAAAATATATTTTTTAAAAATATTTATAAGTTCAATGAATTATTTTAGACTGTTTGAATTAGACATAGACCTGAGAACTAAACTGGACTATTATTTTTGTCTTTTAAAAGCACTGTCGGCATTATAGAGACAATATCTCTCAGAGCTAGTGAAACTGGGGTAGAGATCAAGAAAAAGACAAACATACACTGAAATTTAAGGGATTCCAATATAAGAAGGGAATCCTGAGTGAGTGAATTAATGAACACTTGTGTAAGAAAAAATATTAAAATTAATAAAACATGCCAAATATTCTTAGTGACTAGAGGTGTTTTGTTTTGTTTTGTTTTTTTAACCTCCAAGATTTTATTTAAACTCAAGTTAGTTGGGGCACCTGGGTGGTTCAGTGGGTTAAACCTCTGCCTTCAGTTCAGGTCATGATCCCAGGGTCCTGGGATCGAGTCCCGCATCGGGCTCTCTGCTCAGCGGGGAGTCTGCTTCCCCCTCCTCTCTCTCTGCCTGCCTCTCTGCCTACTTGTGATCTCTGTCAAATAAATAAATAAAATCTTAAAAAATATATATTAAAAAAATAAACTCAAGTTAGTTAACATATAGTGTAGTATTGGTTCAGGAGTAGAATTTAGTGATTCATCACTTACATCGAACACCCAGTGCTCATCACAGTAAGTGCTGTCCTTAATGCCCATCACCCATGTCCCCCATTCCCGACCACTTTCCCTCCAGCGACCCTCCGTTTGTTCTCTCTAGCTGAATCTCTTGTTTGCCTCCTTATCTGTTTATTTTATTTTATTTTTATTTTCCTTCCTTGTGTTCACCTGTTTTGTTTCTTAAATTCTACATATAAATGAAACCATATCGTATTTGACTTTTTCTGAATGACATGCATTGTCATTTTACTATTTACTATTTTACTAAGCATAATACATCTAGCTCTACCCACATCACTGAAAAGGGGAAGATTTCATTGTTTTTGATGGCTAAATGAGAGTCCATTGTGTACGTAGAATCCACCTTCTTTATCTATCATCAGCTGATGGACTTCTGGGGTCTTTCAATACTTTGGCTATTGTTGATAATTGACTAGAGGTTTTTTGGAAGCAAACACTGAAAAGATCATTTTTGAGAACAAGTTGACTTCAAATATGGAAGGTTTGTTCTCTCCTTTTTAATAAGTAAAAAAAACTCATCTACATTGAGTCTATTTTTGTGTGTGGTGTAAGGAAATGGTCCAATTTCATTTTTCTGCATGTGGCTGTCCAATTTTCCCAGCACCATTTATTGAAGAGGCTGTCTTTTTTCCATTGGACATTCTTTCCTGCTTTGTCGAAGATTAGTTGACTGTAGAGTTGAGGGTCTATTTCTGGGCTCTCTATTTTTTTTTTTTTTTCCTGGGCTCTCTATTCTGTTCCATTGATCTATGTGTCTGTTTTTGTGCGAGTACCATGCTGTCTTGATGATGACAGCTTTGTAATAGAGCTTGAAGTCCGGAATTGTGATGCCACCCACGTTGGCTTTCTTTTTCAATATCCCTTTGGCTATTCGAGGTCTTTTCTGGTTCCATATAAATTTTAGAATTATTTGTTCCATTTCTTTGAAAAAGATGGATGGTACTTTGATAGGAATTGCATTAAATGTGTAGATTGCTTTAGGTAGCATAGACATTTTCAAAATATTTATTCTTCCAATCCAGGAGCATGGAACATTTTTCCTTTTCTTTCTGTCTTCCTCAATTTCTTTCATGAGTACTTTATAGTTTTCTGAGTATAGATTCTGTGCCTCTTTGGTTAGGTTTATTCCTAGGTATCTTATGGTTTTGGGTGCAATTGTAAATGGGATTGACTCCTTAATTTCTCTTTCTTCTGTCTTGCTGTTGGTGTAGAGAAATGCAACTGAGTTCTGTGCATTGATTTTATATCCTGACACTTTACTGAATTCCTGTATAAGTTTTAGCAGTTTTGAAGTGGTCCTTTGAAGGACCTCAATGTGAGAAAGGAATCCATCAAAATCCTTGAGGGGAACACAGGCAGCAACCTCTTCGACCTCAGCCGCAGCAACATCTTCCTGGGAACAATGCCAAAGGCAAGGGAAGCAAGGGCAAAAATGAACTATTGGGATTTCATCAAGATCAAAAGCTTTTGCACAGCAAAAGAAACAGTTAACAAAATCAAAAGACAACTGACAGAATGGGAGAAGATATTTGCAAACGACATATCAGATAAAGGACTAGTGTCCAGAATCTATAAAGAACTTAGCAAACTCAACACCCAAAGAACAAATAATCCAATCAAGAAATGGGCAGAGGACATGAACAGACATTTCTGCAAAGAAGACATCCAGATGGCCAACAGACACATGAAAAAGTGCTCCATATCACTCGGCATCAGGGAAATACAAATCAAAACCACAATGAGATATCACCTCACACCCAGTTAGAATGGCTAAATTGAACAAGTCAGGAAATGACAGATGCTGGCGAGGATGCGGAGAAAGGGAACCCTCCTACACTGTTGGTGGGAATGCAAAGCTGGTGCAGCCACTCTGGAAAACAGCATGGAGGTTTCCTCAAAATGTTAAAAATAGAACTGCCCTATGACCCAGCAATTGCACTATTGGGTATTGACCCTAAAGATACAAACATAGTGATCCAAAGAGGCACATGCACCCGAATGTTTTATAGCAGCAATGTCCACAATAGCCAAACTATGGAAAGAACCTAGATGTCCATCAACAGATGAATGGATCAAGAAGATGTGGTATATATACACAATGGAATACTATGCAGCCATCAAAAGAAATGAAATCTTGCCATTTGCGACAACATGGATGGAACTAGAGCGTATCATGCTTAGCGAAATAAGTCAAGCGGAGAAAGACAACTATCATATGATCTCCCTGATATGAGGAAGTGGTGATGCAACATGGGGGCTTAAGTGGGTAGGAGAAGAATAAATGAAAGAAGATGGGATTGGGAGGGATACAAACCATAAGTGACTCTTAATCTCACAAAACAAACTGAGGGTTGCTGGGGGGAGGGGGTTTGGGATAAGTGGGTGGGATTATGGACATTGGGGAGGGTATGTGCTTTGGTGAGTGCTGTGAAGTGTGTAAACCTGGTGATTCACAGACCTGTACCCCTGGGGATAAAAATATATGTTTATAAAAAATAAAAAATTTTAAAAAAAAAGTAAAAAACTCAGTATGTGTTGCTATTGCTGTTGCTTTGTTCTTCTCAGGAGTAGAGGAAGCTGATACATTAAGGAAATGTAAGTGAATATTATGAACTATTGATATACAAGATTTGGACAGAACCACACATTAGGGGCTAGTTTCTGTTATCTAAGCATGAGCTGATAAGGAACTAAGCATGGGAAGTTGCTGTGGGGTTGGAAAAAAAAAGCCAGATGCAAAAAAAAAGTCATGAAGTCTGGACCAGCAGGCTTCCAGAAGGGAGAGAGAGGCATCAAGTATAAGCAATGTTTTTCAAAATAATATAGGAAGAAAAATAAAAAGTGTTTCATCCTGGGGATTTTAGATCTATGCATATTATGCACAACAGGTAATGCTCTGCACTACAAAAGTTTTAAAATCTGAAATAATAAGCAGAGAATGTGGCATATTATATCCAGCGATAATAAAACTTCATAGCCTCAAGTGTGTGCTGTGAAATTTCCTTTATAAAACATTAATTATATGAATGTGTCACATTAAGCAGTTCTTGGAAAAGAATTCTTATGTTCCACTCAGAAAGCTGGATTGATTTTTCTACTCATGAACAGTGCAAATTTAGTTAAAATATTGCTTCTCAAGGATTTTACTTTCGCGTGTAAGGGATTATTTAATATTGGCTATCAATTCAGGTAACAATTATTTCCAATGGGCAATCTGTTCTTAAGATATATGGAACCGATTAGAAAACCCCTGTAGGTTGAATATTTAATTATAAACAGCCTAATTAACTTAATTTCTCCTAATACTATAGTCTGAAATTTTGCAGAAGTCAGAGAGATACACTTTCCCATTCAAGACACATGCTTTATCAAAATTGCTCAGTGTGGAAAAAAAATATTATGATTTTCCCCATTCTGGAAGTTTATACATTTGGCAAAATGTAATAGTTCTTCTGATTTATGACTTTAAATTTATTAATTTTCATTACTAGAACTAATTATGGCCATTTCTACTTACTATTTCCCTCATTAGAAAGCTCCATTACACATCATCAGTCAATTAATGACTCATTGCTCTCACTGTCTTTTCTGCTGTGTTATATTAACTTCATGAGTAGCAAAGGTTTAAGTATTTAGATAATTTTGATTACTACTATTTGTAAGAGAAAAGCAACCAAATTTGTAATAAAGTGATCTGCATCACATCCAGATTTTCTCAAGCATGAATCTTACATTTTGGAAGTATTTTTCAAGAGAATAAAGTTTTTCAATTTATTTACAAAAATATAAATAAAAATTAGGAACTTGAAAGGGCCCACATGAGTGAGAGATCACAAAATGTATGCATTTTGTGTCTGCTTCTAACAGAATGTCTGCTTCTAAGGAATACAATTGTCACTATGATATTTAAAGGGTGAGACAAATCAATTTCAGTGACGAGAAAAGCTTTCTAATGTGGCATACTGGGAAAAGTAGAGGAACTAAAGACCTCTTTTTTATTCTCTTAATAAATGCTGTGGATAGAAAGTGATATATCTCTGTTCTTTAATTTTGTATTACCAACTCAGCTTACGGAATGTATACCAAAAATGAAAACTTCTCCTCCTTAATACCTTGAACATAATTTTGTAGCTAATAAGATAACAATGGCATATCAATATATATTCTGGAAGGAAAAGAATACCACTGATAAAAATAAAAGGAGATATTGTCATTACTGGGGAAGTATTTGCAACACTTGCATTTGGCAAAAGGAAACTATTAAGAACATAGAAAGAATTCCTACAAAGCAACAAGAAAAAAGAAACATACAGGTGGAAAAATGAAAGAGGTAACCAAAATAGCCAGTAAATATTCAAATGATATCAACCTCATCAAACCATCACAGAAAGACAAATTTGAACCACAATGTTCGATACTAAGTTTTGCCTGGGGGTGTAGAAGAGCCAGAGCTACCATACATCACTGTGAGTGAGAATATGTACATCTTCTATGCTATCTACTAAATCTCAGTGAGCATCTATGCCATTACTCTGCAATTCCATTTCTTGGAGTGTCCTCAATAGAAATATAAGTATCTATTCTCCATACCACATGTAGTAGAATGTCATAGCAGTGCTATTCATAGTATAGCAAAACTCTAAAATTATGTCTATCATCATTAGAAAGATAGGTAAATTATGGAATACTTGTGTAATCAAATACTATACAGAGTAAAATGAATTAAATAATACTTACAGAACATGAATTATCCTCACAAATATAATATTAAGGGAAAGGAGTCAGATGGAAAAAAATACATACTGAATGATGACAATTCTTTTTTTTTTAACCTTCCAATTTTTTGTTTAAATTCTAGTTAGTTTATATACAGTGCAATATTAATTTCAAGAGTACAATTTCATGATTCATCATTTACATACAACATCCAGTGCTAATCATGAAAAGTACCCTTCTTAGGTGCGCTTGGGTGGCTCAGTGGGTTAAGCCTCTACCTTCAGCTCAGGTCATGGTCTCAGGGTCCTGGGATCAAGCCCCTCATTGGGCTCTCTGCTTGGCGGGGAACCTGCTTCCCCTTCTCTCTCTGCCTGCCTCTCTGCCTACTTGTTCTCTCTCTCTCTCTCTGTCAAATAAACAAATAAAATACTTTAAAAAATAAATTAAAAAAAGAAAAAAGAAAAGTACCCTCTTTCATACACACCACCATTTAGCCCCATCCTCCACCCCTCCTCTCCCCATCCACCCTCAGATTCTTCTCTATCATTAAGAGTCTTTTATGGTTTGCCTGCTCTCTCTCTCTCTCTTTTTTTTACCCTCCCCAATATTCATCTGTTTAGTTTAGTTTTGTCCTAAATTCCACAGATTAGTGGAATCATGTGGTATTTGTCTTTCTGTCACTGACTTATTTCACTTAGCATAATACACTTTAGCTCCTGAGCCTAGGTGGCTCAGTTGGTTAGGCAGCTGCCTTCGGCCCAGGTCATGATCCCAGAGTCCTGGGATCGAGTCCCACATGGGGCTCTTTGCTCAGCATGGAGCCTGCTTCTCTCCTGTGCCTCTGCCTGCCTCTCTGTCCGCCTGTTGCTCACTCTCTTGCTCTCTATCTCTCTCTCTCTGCCAATAAATAAATAACATGTTAAAAAAAAAAATACACTCCAGCTCCATCCACATCATTGCAAATAGAAAATTCCGCTCTTTTTATTGCTGAGTAATAGTCCTGTGTGTGTGTGTGTGTGTGTGTGTGTGTGTGTATACCATCACCATCTTTATCCATTCATCATCAGTCAGTGTACACTTGGACTTTTTCCATAGTTTGGCTATTGTTGATAATGCTGCTATAAATGTTGTAGTGCCTATACCCCTTCAAACCCATATTTTTGTGCCCTTTGGATAAATACCTACTAATGCAATTGCTGGATCATAGAGTAGTTCTATTTTTAATTTTTTTGAGGAATCTCCATACTGTTTTTCAGAGTGGCTGCATTTCAAAAGCTAACAAAACTATTCTGTAGAAATTAGTATTGTGCGTCCTTCTATAGAAGAGGGAGGTAGCATGAGAAGCTTTCTGAAATAGAGGAAAGTCACTAACCTGATCTCTTGGTTATCACAAAGTTACCTTTTTGCATTTTTTTTCACTTTTTTCAGTGTATGCTAAGTTAAACAACAGAAATTTAAAAAAAAAAAAATCCTCAGGAGGGAGAGGAAAGAAAGAAAAGATTCAGAAATTAATTGTAACCTTTAGGGTTTTTTTTCTTTCTTTCTTTCTTTCTTTCTTTTTTTTTTTTTTTACTTGATCATGAAAGACTAAAAGAATGTTTGCACGAATGGGACATTGAGAAAGATTATAATTTTGTGGTCATGTTCAAGTTAGTGTGTGGAAAATATGAGGTTTACATCCATATAATGGATATTTCAATAACTTACTTAAACTCAGAAATTTATTAGAATGAAATAATGCCTAAGTGTCAACTGGTGTATGTGGGTTTGTTTTGGTTTGGTTTGGTTCATCACCTGCAGAAGTCAGTGGAGTGTTTGGATTGGAGCTACAATATTGGCATCTAAACTACCCACATTTCACCTTCCTTGTATCTGTGAAAAAGAAGGATTTTTAAAAGAGAAAATGGAGAAAGGTCTTTAAAACACGAGTTTCTCTGGAAGAAAAGTGGCCTAAGCAACAATTTAGCCTCAAGTTATTGTTTCTTTCTTATGATCATAAAAAAAATGTAAAAGCAAGCTCTAGTGTGTTAAAAATCCTACAAAATGGTCTTATGAATTGGGTTTATCTTTTGTTTGATCTAGTAAATCTTATATAAATGGTGTTCAAATATGGATGCTTGATGTTTGATGCATTAGAAGCAGTTCAAAAGGCAGAAATATGCATGAAAATCATCTTTTTTTAAGATTAAATTTTACTGAGAAAAATATTTATCATATTTTTTAAAATGTGGTTGCGAATCTTACAGAAAAATTATAATAAAATAATAGGATAATATGTAGCCTATTTAAAGATTGGCTAAATATGATGGTCTCCAGATGTCTACAAAGAAAAAAGATAATTAAAAATGAAATACATTAGATATTGTTTTCTCATTAGATAACCCATACTGTCCTAATTCACAGTATGGCAATAGTAAGACCATATTCCTAAGAAAATATTTTAAAAGATAACGAATAATAATTAACTGAAATATCTGTCTCATGAAAATGTCTTGCTGATTGGATTTTAACTTGGAGAATTAGTGGATTACTATTGAATATGATGATGGTAAGGGAAAAATCAGTTTAGTAAATAGTTAAAATACATAATATAGAAATAATACTTGACCAAGTGTAGAAAAAATGCCTTGTGTATTTTTTAATGGTTTTGTACAATAAGTGGACTTTTGTGAAAAACCTAAAATTATAAAGAAAAGAAAAATTATACTGAATAAGAAATAGTTAAATATTTCTAACTAGAGGTTTTAGATCGCCAGAGCAGCTGTGAAGCAATCGATGGGGAAATATTTGGTAGACAAACAGGAAAGAGGTCCACTCTTCTAAGGATTAATCTTTTTGGTTCCCCTGTGTTGGGAACAATTTCCACAAGCTCGATATAAGAGGAACAAGATAAAAACATTAGCCGGATTTGATAAAAGGATATTACCAATAAAAAACTCAGAGAGACTTCAGAGATCTATATAAAGGGCCACTATGCAATATCATCATGCTAGGAAACTTAGGAATAAAAGAAGGGCATCTTGGTGGCTCAGTCAGTTAAGCATCTGACGCTTGATCTCTCCTCCGGTCTTGATCTCAGGGACATGAGTTCAAACTGCCCTCTGGGCAGGGAGCCTAATTAAGGCGGGGGGGGGGAAGAAGAGAATCGGTATTTATTTATTATTATAAAAAATAATTATTTCAGTTAAGCATAAACCTGGATTTCCCTGGAAGAATGAGAAAATATGGACACCTTACAAATTCAGGACTTGAACACGTAAAAGCGCATATTAGTTTGATGGATAACGTTCAGTAGAGCCAGTGTAGCCAAGATGCACTATGAAACCAGAACAGTTTTAAGTATGAAGAAAGTCTTGAAAAATATCTAGTAAAATCAGACACAGGGCTTAGGAGGTCATAGTGTTTGTTTAGAAAAGTAGAAGTATAGCCATTGTAAAAATTGACCTAGAGTCAGAAGAAAAAGTTAAAGTCCTCAGAGTATTTGGAGACCTGAAAGATATTACCAAAGACAAGTAAACTATAGCAGAAATAAGAATACAATTTGGGGGCCACCTTTGTAGCATGTAACCAGTCTCCAAACAAATAAGATGATCAAAAAAATGAAGAAATGACAGAAATATGTGTTATTGAAAGTAACATCAAGAAATATAGTAGAAATAGTGACAAACATAGCATCAAGAAAATAAAGTAACCCTATCAAATCTTAGTAACTCATCTCAGGATAGAGGACAAGTCTATTTCCTTGGGAACTGTGTTTTAGAAGTCAGAAATATAGAGGGTCCCAGCATATCACAACACACACACACACACACACACACACACACACACACACACACACAGTCATACACTGGCCACTTCCATCAGTAGGGATTCAGAGCTTTGTGTTGCCATGAAACTGCTGAGATCATTTTCATGATCAACAGCATTTAAAACCCCAGGAAAATCTTCACATCTCTCGTTTTATAATCTTAATATGGAAGACAGCATGGTCCAAATACCCAGTCTCACGAAGTTTTTGCTGCAGCTGATGATGGAGAATGCTGCTTCCTAAAGTGGAGAGGATTTGATCATCAAAAGCATGAAGATTAAAGAAAAGAAAAAAGAATTGTCATATCCCTCCACATGAATCAGTGAATATAATGAAGTCTTGAATGTATTGTTTCTGTTTTGATGCCAAATATCAAAGTTCTATGCCTATTTATATCCTTCAGTCCATGGTTACTGAAATACTCATAACTTAGAGTGGTAACTAATTGCCCCATAGCAGTAAGGAAATCTTCCAATATTAACTATACATTTATTACTCTCAAATCTTGATATAAAATATCTATACATAATTAGTAAAGCATGATATGAATTATTCAGATTAGAAACTAGATTTCAATTTAATTTTAATATGATGTTCAAAATTATGTAACAACTCAGGTGTATTTAAATAAGTTTGGTTTTAAAAATTGATACGTATTAGTTATAATTGTATTTTGCCTATCAATTTAATGCATAACTTGAATATACTTGGAGAAAAAAATTTTGTAAGCATTTTTGAAGTATATATGTAAGGTTTTGACTTTTAACATTAAAATTAAATTATATTTTTTCATGAAAATATATTTATATTTTCTATACTTAGAATTTAAATCTCTTCATCATTACTATCAACAGATTGTATATTTATTTATTTATTTTTCAGAGAGAAAGAGCATGCACACAAGCAGGCAGAGCGGCAAGCAGAGGCAAAAGAGAAGCAGGTTCCCTGCCAAGCAAGGAGACAGATGCGGGACTGGATCCCAGGATGCTGGGATCATAACCTGAGATGAAGGCTGTGGCTTAACCGACTGAGTCACCCAGGCATCCCACTATCAACTGATTGTATAAAACTACCATTAGAATAAGATAACTAATGAATTTCCTGATATATAGAAACAATAAATTTTATGGAATAATAAGAAGGATTTATGTATTGTGTATACTCTTATTTTGTTATTAATATAAACATTACTTGTATATCAATGGAACACCCAGAAGTAGGCAATATTGGTTTTATTTGATACTTTGCAGGCTTCCAGTTTTCTAAAACCTTAGCTTTAATCATATCTGTCAATTTTGTTGGAATGGAGATATATTTGTCATAATAGAAGGAAAAAAAACATTTTCACAATGGATTAACTTTACTTACAACTTTAAATTTCTTAGACGTACAAAATGTTAGCCTCCATTTGTATTCTAGCAACAACCCAACAAATGTCAGAGGTGTGCCTGTTTAGTGGTTTTGGAAGAAATTAATGGATGTCTGCTGACCTATGATTCTACATGGAAATAAAGAGTCCTAACAGTTACAGGGGAAATGGATGGATAGAGATATACAAATAAATGAAAGCAAATGAAGTTTCAGTACTTAAGAATGAAAATGAAGAATAGGATGGAAAAGAATAAACAAAGCAAATAAGAGGCAAAGTTACCACCTCTACATAGATTCCATCCTGAGTTTTCAAAGAATACAGTGGAGTGATTTTAAGTACGTATTGAGCATTCACTGCAAGATACAGATAGGTGTTCAAAGCCACATTCTTTTCTAAGATAGGGTTAGAATTCAAACCATAGGTTCTATGGCTTCAAACCGTACACTTGCTACTGTGTTCCATCTTATGACTCAAGTGATTGTTGTTAGAGAAAAAATAGTTTAGCTATATAGTATATTTTCTCAGTTATCTCTATAGAAATAATGTATTTGCTAAAGGCATAAAGGCAATGTTTCATATACACGAATGAATGTCTTTGTTTTTGGAATCCAAATCAGTCAGATTAAAACATAATTCTATAGTTCCCATCAGAGTTGGCTAACTACTATAATTAGCAACCTGGTGTAAGTAGTTATAGATGTCATCTAGATGCAAGATTTATTTTTTTTATTTTAATAAACAATAGAGAAAGAATAGCGATTATCCTTGATAGATATTAGGTAACCCAAATCTATATTCTCGCCTTTGGCAAATACCTTGACATTGTGACCATTTGCAAATATAAATTCATCAGTATTCACATAGAGTAATTTTTATTTTAAATATGTACAAAGATTATATGAAAATTATTGATTTCTTTCACCTTTGGGTCAATAAAAATACAGAATGACAATAAGTTTATAGATCTAGATATATTTCATATTTCATAACATTGTTATGTTAGAGAGTACTAACATAACAAATATGGTTTTTGTTTGCTCCTGATGAAATTCTAAATATCAAGGTGTATTTCTAGACTGCTGTGAAGTAAAATATATTTATGCCCTTCACCTCTTATTTGTTAGAAAGATTATTTTATCAGTTTCTCAGGGAAATTTTTTTCTCTTCTACCTCTTCTACTCAATCACATTTTTATTGTTCTTGATAACCTAAGTCTGCTTTTAGAAGACAGAAGTCAATGATTGTAAACTGTAAAATATAAATAAATAAATAGAATAACATAAAACATTGTGTCTCTACATTGAACTTTAACTGGGTTCAAGAGACTTCAATAAAATAGGTATTTGCAAATATATTTTTCAATTTTGGGTTTGCAATCTCCAAAGTTTCCTAGGTGAAATCTAAAACTGGCTCCTGTAATGAAGAAAGAAAAACTGAAGAAAGAGATGAGCTATTTTAGATTGGTAGGTGGCAGGCTTGTTTATTTGTTCATTTGTTTTTGCTTGTATTTGGTGGCAGGTTTAATAAGCAAAGGAACTTACATGTGAGGCTTACCTTTGGTGGCCACAAGATGACTAGATCTCAACATCCACTCACCAGAATGGGGCTCAGTCACATACTCAGTCCAGATGGTTTCACACAACACCTTACTCTCTCAAGGCTCCATCCTTGAAAATGACTTCCACTGTGGAAACAGTGGGGAGAGTGTGCATTCTAAGGACAAGGGAGAGTGTCTGGGTCCAGATTGCCAGTCAACCAGTGGTTCCACACACTAAGTTACATCCTACAGCACGATCCAGTACACAAACTTTGTATTCGGTACAGAACTAATGCTATTTAGAAAACAAAACAAAACAAAACAAACAAATATTTATAGAATTCTCATTGTTTTCTTGAGAATAAATGATCCACATGATTAATATTTGCAAGACAATTCTGAACATTTTTATCATTTATATTATTTTGAGCTCTACTTGGTTAAAAATAATATTTCGAAGGGCAATACTTATAATACATCTTTAAGAAATGGTTTAACTTGTACACAAATAGATTTATTAATTTTTAGGAAAAAATGAAAATCTAAGTCACTAAATTAAAATCTTATATTTTTTATAATGTAGACGAAGTATCATGTAAACATGACCATAATAAACCCACCGTTTCCTATTCCATTTAATTAATGAATCAACTGTTCCAATTACTATTACATGCATTATCCCTCAGAAAACAGATTAACAAGGATTATTCACAACACCTCTGTGGAATATTATGTTCTCTTGCAGTAATGATGACAGAATTAAGATTTAGATGGGTTAAAACACTTCTCATGGTTAAGAAGTGACATTAGGACTATACCAATATTTTAATACCAATGTTCTAAAAATCAGAGAACAGTACTTCTCTAATTAGGTTACATTAACAATGACAACAAAAAAGAATTGGTGTAAGAATGACCAAATTCAAGCTCTGGATCCATTCCATATAAACCATTTATGCCCTGGCTTCTTCATCTACAAAGTACTAGAAGAGTGTCTCTCACACGGTGTTGTTTTGATATAATTAATAAAGATAGAACATTATTATTATTATTATTTTATTATTATATATTATTATATTATTATAACCCCTTTCCATATATCTATATTAATTATTATTATTATAACACTTTACATATATCTATATTAATCCTTACCACCACTTGTTGCAAAGTCAATATTACCTTTCCTATAGGGAAATTTAAAATAAGAAACTGTAATTAGGGGTGCCTGGGTGGCTCAGTGGGTTAAACCTCTGCTTTCAGCTCAGGTCATGATCTCAGGGTCCTGGGATCGAGCCCCACGTGGGGCTCTCTGCTCATCAGGGATCCTGCTTCCCTCTCTCTCTCTGCCCTCCTCTCTGCCTGCTTGTGATCTCTGTCAAATAAATAAATAAAATATAAAATCTTAAAAAAAAGAGAAACTGTAATTAATTTGGCTAAGGTATTACAATTAAATTTTTATTCCATTAAATTCAAATACAGTTTTCACTTTATTATATTTCTTCCAAATAACTTACATCAAAACTGGCATGCTGTTATATAATAAATATGTTTTCTTTTGTCTTTTTGAACTTTTCTCCATAGAGCAGTCATTTATTTTGCACAGAATATGGCTTACAATCAATCTTTAAAGTGATATTTATAGGTAGAGAGAGTAGGTAAGTTTTATGTAAGTACGCAGGCAGGGCCTCATGACGCCCAGAAATTTTTCCCCATATCGTTTTTTACTAATGTACTTTATTTTTTTTTTTATTAGTGAAGATTTTCTTCTCTTAAAGGAGACTTTTAAGACATCATTCTGCAATTTTTCAGTAACATTAACTAATGTCCTACTTTTGAATTAATAATTTTCTGTTCCCTGAGAGTAATATCTTAGAAAGTGACATGGATGGATAAACTACCCGGTCTGTTAATACAATAGAGATTGTAGATTTTTTTTTTCCCCCCACTAGAGATTGTAGATCTTTGAAATGCAGAGCTATATATTAAGAACTCTGAAGTCCAGAGAAAGGAGAATATTCATTGAAAAATTAGGGCAGTTCTCACCATTAGGATAAAGTCACTTTGCTGTTACATAATTTAAAAACACACACTTGAATTTGTAAAGATAATCTGTGCACTGTCCCCAACTATTGTCCTATAAAATGCTAAATAGTTGTCATCTGGCCAGTCCATACGAAAGGCCAGGCAAACACAAGAGTAAATCTTTAAAACAATATGAAAAATTAAATAATTTGTATGTCTCAAAATACCTAAACATTAACCATCATGTACAAAAAAAACCTTAATTTCTTGAGTGTTTAATTATTATCTAGACCAAAGTTTTTTGCTAAATATTTATTCATAAAAAGAATATTGGATCAGTTGTATGTTGAACAACAAGTAATCCAACATTTTAAAATTTCTTGTCAGTAAAATCAGTGTGAGGAGCTTGATGAAACTCATTATCAGAGGAAAAAAAAAAAAAAAAAGAAAAGCTTTCAAAGATTTACTTACTTATTTTAGAGAAAAGAGAGACTCAAGCAGATGCCAAGCTGAGCATGTTGCCTGACACAGGGCTAAATCTCATGACCCTGAGATCATAACCTGAGCTGAAACCAAGAGTCAGACGCTTTACCCACTGTGTCACCCAGGTGCCCCCTCGACCAGAGAAACTTTTAATGAACTGTCTAAAATTAATGAAGTCAGTTATTCAATGTTTCCACAGATTGCACAAATGGCTTATAATAAATTGAGAGCCATCATTCCACAAAGTCTAGGGAAATTTTTAAGAACCCTGCAAGGCCAGGCACTTCAAGCTGGGGCTGCAACTTTCTCCTGTAAGGAAATATTCCAGGGGCTGGACAACTGAATATCAACTGCCCCAGCAATCTGTCGCAAAGGAGCTCTTCTAGGTGGATTCGCATCTATTGAACACCAACAGATCCTTTCTCCCAGGCTCCAAGGATAGACCTGCATAGAGGAGAATGAAGTGTAGAAGCTGGATAGCAACACAAGATTTACCTACTTTCCATGTATATACATGCACAGCTCCTTCTCCATAGGGGAGATCTGAATGGGGAGGGAGGACACAGTGAAGGACAAATTCTCCATCCCTAGCATGCTAGCTGCTGCTCCACAGAGAAGAGAGTTCTGTCCTGTCCAAGGACGGCCAGGGCAAGCCTCAAAAATGAGCAGTCCCTGGCCGTGAAGAGCCTAACTGTATTTGGATTACATTGTGGAACAATTAATAATTCAGGGACTTGATAAAAATAGTAAAGCAATCAGCTAGTTATAAGTGGAGACTAACAACTTGGTGGGTTACCAATAGAAGCAATCAGAAGTTAGTAAGATCAGGGAAAATAAAGTAGAAGACTGTGTTAAAAATAAGTAAATAAATAAAAACAAAGCAAGCAAGCAAACAACATACCCACAAACTCCCTGAAATATGGAAGTGGTTTCCCAGACCACACACACAATAAGTGGTGAAAAACTTCCCGACACAGGGCACTTAAACATAAACTCTCATTTATCAGAACTTACTGCTAAACTATGCTGACACAGGAGCAACATCTAGGAAACCAGGAAATAAAGACAATAATAAGAAAAAAAATCTGAATAGGGACATGAAAGGCTGCATAATATGGAGTAAACAGACCTCATAAAATTAGTTGTGATACAGTAATTAAGACAACATGATATTGATGAAAACGTAGACAAATAGATCAATGAAACAAAATGGAGAGCCTGGAGTCAGAATTACATAAACATAGTTAGCTAATCTTTGACAAAAGAATAAAGGCAGTAAAATATGGCGAAAATAATCTTTTCAACAAATGGTGCTGGAACAACTGGATATCCACATGCAAAAAAAAGTGAATTGAGATGGCAGACTTTACACCCTTTTACAAAAAGTAACTCAAAATGGCTCTCAGAACTAAGTGTAAAATGCAAAACTTTAAAACTCCTAGAAGATAACTCAAGAGAAAATCTCTATGACCTTGGATATAGCAATGACTTTTTAGATACAAAATTAAAATCTCAATCCACTAAAGAAATAATTTACAAACTGGACTTGATTAAAATTATAAACTGTTGCTCTGCAAATTGTGTTGAACCAAGACACTGAGGAAATAGAAAAGTGAAAAAACAAATAATAATAAAACACTGAAAGGAGACAGGAAAAAATGTCCAGTATTTCTACAAAGAGGTTTTAAATGTCCAGTATTTAATGAAAAATGATGAGATGTGCAAAGATACAGGGAAGTAAGACACTTTTATAGGAAAATAAGCAGACATGAAAAGCTGAAGTTGAGGGATCCTTAATGGTCCATAGAAGCCAAAGACTTGAAAACAGTTGTTATGAATATACCTGCAGAAAACTAAAGGAAATCATGTTTAAAGGATCAATGTACAATATACTCAAAGTGCTTAAGAGGGAAAAAAAAAGGTCAATGTTGAACCTTAAATCCAGTAAAACTATCTTTCAAAAATTCAGCTTAAATAAAGATAATCTTAGATAAAATTTATTGCTGGAAGAAATACTAAAGGAATATCTTTAGGTTGAATGTGACAAACACAAAGCAGAGAACAAACAGAACAGAGAATCCAAATGAAGGTGTTATAAGAGACGTATAATTATATACTTCTCTTTTATTCTCATAATTGATTGAATAGATATTGCACAAAATAATAGTGGTAAATTGTATGGTTGGGCTTGTAACATGACAACAGATGGTAACTGAAATCCGCACATACACAAAATAAGACAAAGAAGAGAAGAAATAATAAATAAAAGTTTACATAAAACTCTAAAATATATTTTTTGTCTTCTTTTCTTCTTGCTGCTTATTATGATATGTAAGTTTCTATAAATAAATACTTATATTAGTGTATTAGGCTTTAATAATGTAATATTTATAACAATGGTAACATAAAAGAAGGGAGGAAATGGGGCTACACGGGTGTAAAGTTTCTATAACTTAAAAGATGTAAGTTAGTATATACCTAAAATAGACTCTGATCAGTTAAAATGTATATTGTAAGTTCTAGAGCAAAGAAATTGTGCTCACATGCCCATACACCACACCACACAAACATAAATACATTTACAAAATTAATTAGACTGACCAAGAAAAAAAATGATAGGAAACTCAATTTCCTACAAATAGTAATGTATCTTGAGAAATCATCTACCAACACATCACAGAAATCTAAAAAAAAAAAAAAAAAGTATAAAAACTTGTCAAAAACAGATTATTTAGATAAATGAACAAAATTCTAAAAAGACAAAACAAAACAAAAATGCTGCAAACGGGTTAGAAATAAAGAGAAAATCTAATCGCAAGGAGAATGTGGTGAGGTAGAAGGACCACCTGCCCAGAGAACCAACCCACACAATGCATCATGGGGAGGGGCTGCAGGAGAGCAATCCAATTGGACCATTGGCACCATGGCTGCAGGGGGGGTTGGTGGTGTGTGTCAGACATTACCAATCTTGCCAGAGAGGAGGCAGGCGCTGGCCCTATCCCAGCTGCAACGTAACCCCAGGAGGGCAGGAGATACCCACTGCCAGTGCTCAGCTGCTGCCAGCAGCCTCACTACTGACACCATAGGTTGACCCTCAGGTGAGAAAAAAGTAGGATCCATGCCCAGTGTGGAGCCAAACATAAAGTTTGAACTCATGACCCCAAGATCAAGCCATCCGCTGAGATGAAGAATTGGACACTTAACTGACTGGGCCATCCAGGTACCCCAGAAGAATTGATTTCTAGCCTAGGATTTTATCCACAACCAAATTATCTGTGGAAGCTATTTTGTGTGTGTGTGTGAAAGTTTATATATTTTCAGACATTCATTTTGAAAATGTGTATTTTTACACATTTTGTGTATTATTATTTAGGATTATACTAAAGGATATGCTCCAGCAAAACAAGAGAGTGAATAAGAAAGAAAAATAATGGGATCTAGAACCCAGGGAAACTAACATAAAAGAGAGGCAAAGGAAATTCTTAGGATGCTGATAAAGGGAAGACCAGCATGATAGTGGTGTCGTAAGTGCAGGAAGGAGTCCATTCAGAATGCATCAGGAGAACAGAAAGTTCCAGGAGGATCTTCCAGGGAGGAAAAAACCAAACCAAAACAAAAAACCATATTTCACCATTTGGAAAATTATATTGAGAAGGATTTTTGATGTTCTGCTAGATAATTTAAGAATTAGGGGCAAATGTATAGCAAAATAAACCAAAAGAGACACAAATATAAATTATATAGTAATAGGGTCCACAGAATACAAAGTTACAATAAACACTGGATATTAATTTAACTAGAAATTACCAAGAAGGTGGGTGTGATATTGCTGAGTCTTTGTCTTTTACATGAGGAAGGAAAAGGAGGATGTTTAAAACCAAGAAACTAAATAAGCATATTTATTTTATAAACATAGATGTAAATGCCAGCCGAGATAGCCAAAAGTAGTGGGTCTTGAGGATGACATAGCAGTGGGGAAGGGTGGGACTGGGATTGTTATTTTTCATTATAAATGTGATAATACTATTTTAACTTTCTAAGCATGTACATTTATCAATTTGATAAAATAAATATTAAATTAAAAAATAAAGAGAATATCTAACTATACTATAAGAAGTAAAGACAATGAATTAGTAATCAAATGTTTCTCCTTAAATAAAAGCCAAGGATAATATATCTTCTCTGCTAAATTTTGCCAAAATATTTTAAGAAGAATGTGTATATGAATCATCTTTAGAGTCTTATAAAATGTAGAAGGGATGGAATATTGGAAGTTTTGAATGAAGTCATTTTTTTTGATCTACTATTAGCTCGATTACAAAGAAGAAAATCATAAGAGAAGAGCACTATCTCTTGTGGATAAAAATGCAAAAACCTTGACAAAATACTAGCAAACAGAATGCAGTAACATTTTAAATGGTTAATACCCTGAAAAAAAAAATAAATAAAATAAAAAAGGATTTATCCCAGGAGCGTAAGATTAGCTTATGGCCTAAAAACTAGTGAATTTAATACACTATATTAATAGAATAAGGGCAAAAACTACATAATCATCCATATATTTTGAGTTAGATATAATACTTTTTCTTTGAAAAAACACTATAAAATGTATTGAAAAAGCAAGGAAACTAATCCATTAGGAAACTCACCTGTAGGAAGCATAAGATAGAAAGATAAAATCTCATAAAATCAATGAATATTTAAACAAAAATGTAGGATCAACATATACACATCTATTGCAACTCCATGTTCTACAAATGAACAATCTGAAAAGGAAATTAAGAAAATAATTTATAATATCAATAAAAACAGCAATTATTATTTTCTATTTATTTCTAAAGTTTTTTTTTTTTTTTTTAAGATTTTTATTTATTTAACACATAGAGAGAGAAGATCATAGATAGACAGAGAGGCAGGCAGAGGGAGAAGGGGAAGCAGGCTCCCTTCCAAGCAGAAAGCCCAATGTGGGGCTCCATCCCAGGACCCTGAGACCATGACCTGAGCTGAAGGCAGAGGCTCAACCCTCTGAGCCACCCAGGCACCTCTATTTCTAAAGATTTTATTTATTTATTTGAGAGAGAGAGAGAGAGAACACGATGAGCCCAGCGTGTGGGGGTGGGGGGAAGGGCAGAGGAAAAGAAAAAAGCATACTCTTTGCTGAGGCAAGGAGCAGGGGCATGGAGCTCAATCCCAGGACCCTGAGATCATGACTTGAGCTAAAGACACAACTAAAACTGAGCCACCCACATGTTCAAAAGAATATTTAGAAACACATTTTTTCAAAGAAGCTGAAGACTTATTACTGTTTAATTATAAGACATTATTGAAGGAAATTAAGTTCTACATACACTTATCATTATGTTGGGTTTTTTTCTTTGTTCAGGTTATTTTTAGTTAACATAATGTTCTCTAGGTTCAGCTATGTTGTTGCAGAAGGCAAGACCTCTTTTTTTAATTTTTTTTAAGGCTCATTTAATATCCTATTTGTATATTTAAGTGTTTTCTTTATTCATTTGTTGATAAATCTTTATGCTGTTTTCTATATCATGGATATTAATGAAGAATGCTGCTATAAATAGGGGGGTACAGATGTTTTCTTCCTGGATGATGATTTTTCTTTCCTTTGTACTGTACACAGCACAAAGTATATACTGAACCCAGGAGTGATCTTGCTGGATAATATGTTATTTCTCTTTTTAATATTTTAAAGAACTTTTATACTGTTTACCATAATAGCTTTACCAATTTCCATCTCCACCAATAGCATACAAGGATTACTTTTTTTCTCTACACCTCTTCCAGTATTGGTGATCTCTTGTATTTTTTTTAATAGTCATCTTAACATGTGTGAGGAAGTATCTTATTGAATATATAAAGTTGTAGATATTTTATCCATTCCACAGTTTATCTTTTCATTTTATTGGCTTCCTTTGTTATATAGAAGCTTTTCAGTTTGATGTAGTCTTATTTATTTTTTTTATTATTTCCTTCATTCATTCACATATTTACTTTTTATTTCGATTGCTATGCTTTTGGAGTCATATCCAAATAATTATTACAAAGACCAATGTCAGTGAATTTTTTCTGCATGTTTTTCCTTTAAGAATTTTTACAGTTTTTCAGCTTTTATGTTTAATTCTTTAATTCTGTTTTTAAGTTAACTTTTTCAGAGTGGTATAAAGGGTCCAATTTTATTCTTTTGTATGTGTATATCCAGTTCTTTCAGTACCATTTATTGAAGAATCTATGCTTTCCCAATTGTGTGTTCTTGGCACCACTGGTCAAAGAGTAATAGGACATATATGTGTGTGGCCTTACTTCTGGGGATCTCTGTTTTCTGTTCCATTGTTTCTGTGCTTCTTTTTAATGAAGGTACCATATTGTTTTTATTACTATAAGCTTTGTAATACAGTTTGAAACCAGGAAGTGTAATGTCTCCAATTCAGTTCTCTCTAAGATTGTTTTGACTATAAGGGTCCTTTTTCTGGTATGTCACAAATTTTAGAATTGTTTTTCCTACGTTTGTGAAAAAATTTCACTGGAATTTTGCTTTATTGACATATAAGTGACATACAATGTTACATTAGTTTCAGGTGTACAGTATAGTGATTTGACAAGTCTATACATTATGCTGAAAAAATTTCACTGGGAATTTGCTTTTTATTGACATATAAGTGACATACAATGTTACAATTAGTTTCAGGTGTACCGTATAGTGATTTTGACAAGTCTATACATTATGCTGAAAAAATTTCACTGGAATTTGCTTTTTATTGACATATATAAGTGACATACAATGTTACATTAGTTTCAGGTGTACAGTATAGTGATTTGACAAGTCTATACATTATGCTGTGCTCACCACAGTGTAGCTACCGTCTGTACCATGCATTGCTATTGAAATTTTAATAGGGATTAAAATTGAATCTGTAGATCACTTTGGAAGGTGTGAAAATTTTTGACAATATTAATTGTTCCAAGTTTATGATGATCACGGGATACCTTTCCACTTATATTTGTGTATTTATAATTTTTTTCACCAGTGTTTTAGAGTTTTCATTGTACAGATGTTTAACATCTTTGGTTAAATTTATTTCTAAGGTATTTTACTGTTTTGATGCGATTGTAAATGGGATTATTTCTTTACATTTCTTTATTCTTATTCTTTTATTATTTTTTATATATAAAGAAGTTTAAATTCCTTTAAAATCATTCTTAAATGAAATTTTAAAAATCTAAATAAAAGAGACCGTAAAGACATTCCTTGGTCAAAAAACTAAACTAGTCAAATTTATCTACAGATGCAAAACACTGTCCATATCAAAGTTCCCAAAAGCATTTTTAAAGAAATTGACAATCTGCTTCTCATTGTATGAAATCCCAAGGATCTTCAGCCAATCCAATCTTGAAAAAGAACAAAGCTAGGGAACTCATACTTTCTGATTTCAGGATTTCCCACAAAACCTCACCAAATTGGTGAGTTAAAAATATAGACACACAAATTAGTGAAATAAAAATTGTCCCAAAACAAACTATGTTTATGATCAATTGACTTTTGAAAAGGTGCCAAAAATGCAGGAAGCAAAGGATCAGCTTGTCAAACAAATAGCACTGGGACAACCATATATCCACATGCACACAAATGAATACAGATCACTATCTCACAGTATACACAATAATTAATGGAAAATGAGCACAGAAAATCTTAATATTTATAAGCAAAATTATAAAATATTAGAAGAAAATGAGGGGCATATATTTTTTAAAGATTTTATTTACTTATTTGACAGAGAAAGACATAATGACAGAGGGAACATAAGCCAGCAAAGTGGGAGAAGAGAAGAGAGCAGGCTTCCCACTGAGCTGGAAACACAACACAGGGCTCAATGCCAGGACCCTGTGGTCATGACCTGAACTGAAGGCAGACACTTAATTTCTGAACCACCCCAGGAGCACCAAGAATATATTTTCTTAACCTTGGATTATACAGCGTTCTTAGATATGACAGCCAAGGCACAAGTTATTAAAGAAAAAATATACAAATTCAAGTTCATCATTTAATTAAAAACTTTTTTGCTTGCAAATCATACCATCAAGAAAGTGAAAAGACAACCCACTCAATAGAAGAAAATATTTGCAAATGGTATGTCTTATGTAGGCATTGTATCAAGAATATATAAAAACTTCTTACAACTCATTAATAAAAGGGTGAAAAAAAAACTAATTAAAAAAAATTGGCAAAGTATCTGAATAGTCATTTCTTGAAAGTAAATATATGCATGTCTAATAATCACATGAAAATATGCTCAATATCATTAGCTACTGAGAAAATACAGATCAAAACCACACTGGAGGGCGCCTGGGTGGCTCAGTGGGTTAAGCCCGCTGCCTTCGGCTCAGGTCATGATCTCAGGGTCCTGGGATCAAGTCCCGCATCGGGCTCTCTGCTCAGCAGGGAGCCCTGCTTCCTCCTCTCGCTCTCTCTCTGCCTGCCTCTCTGCCTACTTGTGATCTGTCTCTGTCAAATAAGTAAATAAAAATCTTTAAAAAAAAAAAAAAAAAAAAAAAAAAAAAAACCACACTGGAAATACAGATCAATACATCACACCTTTAGATTGTTCTGTAATTAAAAAAAAAAATACAGGGAATTAAAGTCATTGGTAAGAATATAGAGAATTTGGAAATTCGTACATTATTAATGGGTTTGTTATGGTGAATAATAGTTTGATAATAGTTTGGCAGTTATATCTCAAATAATATTAATATCTCCACAATTTAATCACTATCTTAAAATATTCTGTAAGTATATTAACCATTAAAATTTTTCTTAAATTTGAAAATTTGTCTTATTTATATTTAAAAAGAAGAAAATTGCTGTAATTAGTAGATCTAGACCAGTGATTTAGAATTAACTGATTAAAACTGGAGTACTATATACAAAAGTATATTAAAGTATTAAGATTTAAGATACCATATGCTTAACTGACATAACATATAGTATACACCCACAATAACAGAACGAATTTCCTTAGAGAAGTTATTTGCATAATGTTCTGACCTATGCATGAAATGTAATATGGGATAGATTTTGCATTTTGAAATACAGAAAAGAAGCATGTAGAAACTTTAAGCAGATTTTTTTTTTTTTTCAAGATTTTATTTATTTGAGAGAGAGAGCACATGCAGAGGGATTGGCAGAGAGAAAGAGGGGAAAAAAAAGCAGGCTCCTTGCTGATCAGGGAGTCCAATTTGGGGTTCTATCCTAGGACCCTGGCATCATGACCTGAGCCTAAGGTCAGACACTTAACTGGACTGAACCACCAGGTGCCCCTAAGCAGATTATTTTTATACCTGCTCTGTTTAGAAGAAATGTTATTTTTCTGATTTCTAAAAGTGTAAATGTGAGCGGTAAAGATACCATTCACTACTTTTTTATCTGTTTTTTATTGGTTTAGGACAAAGTAAGTACAGTTGTACATTTTCTCTATTCTATGACTAGGGAAAAATGCATCAATACATTAAAATAATATTTATTCCACCTATAATACGGCTTATCTTTTATGTCTTGTAGAGACTAAAATAAAAGAAGCCATCATGGCTTTTTAGAATAAAATAGTCTATTAACATAAGAAAGTTCTAATTGCAAGATCTAGATTTTCCATTCAAATGCTAACACACTTCTGTGCATAGATGAATTTGCCTTTCCATAAACCTGTATCCCATTTTTATGCCTATTCTATGTTAGCTTACATGACAAAAGAGACTTTGAAGATTTTAATTAAGGTTAATAATTATCCAGCTTTATGATAAGGAGATGATCCTGGATTATCAGTATGAACCCAATGCAAGACCAGGAGCTCTTAAGGACAGGACAGGAAGTCAGTGAGATTTGTGGAATGAGAGGATTTTGATGTACTTTTCTTCACATGAAGATGAAGAGGACATCATGAGAAGGAACACAGGCAGCCTCTAGAGGAGAGCAGCCCATGGCCAACAACCAGCCCATGGCCAATAACCAGCCCATGGCCAACAACCAGCATAGAAACAGGGATATTAGTCCAACAACCACAGGAACTGAAAATGGGCCAAAAACATGAATTTAATGTGGAAGTGGATTTTTCCTTTAATACTCCAGGAAAGAACTCAGCCCACCTTGACTTTGGCCTTGTGAGAGAGGCTAAGTAAATAAAACTAGCCATACCCATTTTGACTTCTAGCCTACAGACCTGTGAGACAATAAATGAGTGTTGTTTTAAATTGCTAAATTTGAAGTAGTAATTTGTTTTAAATAGCAATAGAAAACTAATAGTACCTGGGTTAATGAGACTTGGATTTTACAGAAAATTTTATGTGGAGATCAACTATGCATAACTAGCAGCATGGACTCATTTTACTTGTTTAAAAATTTAATCTGAAAAGTTAGTGTGTTACACTACACCTGCTCTTTTTCTTTAATTATGATCATTGAAAAACAAAATGGATATATAATTTAATATCTTGGCAATAATTAATATTCCTTCAGGGCTGCTAAGTAACACTTTGCTTTTTAAAACACGTCGGCTTTATTTTACATAGTTGATACGATTTCTAAAAACTTTTCTACAGAGTCTAACCAGTATATTAAATGGTTTTCAAATGAAAGAATGTCTCTCTAATGTGAACTGACCAATCTAATCACCACCCCAGGGACAAGGGTCCTGGCCAACCCTTTCATTGTAGAGGATTCAGCAAAACTGCCAGGACTCTGATCCAAGAAAACTATTAAACTAATAAATGTGCATTATTGTAAGCTTGTGGTTAATTTGTTATATAACAATAGAAAACTAATACAGAGACCATTAACAATACCCTAGAAAACACTGCTCTTTTCCCATTTTAATTATTTTCTCCTATTTTCCCACCCCCCAAAGAATAATTTAGTATGACTTTCATCAAGACAGTCTGGTACTGCCCACAAAAATAGACACACAGAGCAATGGAACAGAATAGAGAACCCAGAATTGGACCCACAACTCTATGGTCAACTAATCTTTGACAAAGCAGGAAAGACTGTCCAATGGGAAAAAAAAAGAAATTATCTTTAACAGATGATGGTGTTGGGTAAAACTTGAACAGCGACATAGAAAGAATGAAATTAGACCATATTCTTACACCACACACAAAAAATAGACTCAAAAGGGATAAAGGACCTTAATAGGAGGACCGGAAATCCATCAAAAATCCTAGAGAAGAACACAGGCAGGAACCTCTTTGACCTTGGCCACAGGAACTTCTTACTAGACACATCACCAAAGGCAAGGGAAACACAAAGCAAAAATAAACAATTGGGACTTCATCAAGATAAAAAGATTCCACAGTTAAGGCTACAGTCAACAAAACTAAAAGGCAGCCCACAGAAATGGGAGAAGATACTTGCAAATGACATATCTTATAAAGAGTTAGTATCCAGAAATCTATAAAGAGTGTTAAATCAAAACTCAGCACCCCAAAACAAACAAATAATCCAGTTAAGAATTGTTGCAGAAGATGTGAGGTGGACACTTTTCCCATATAGACATCTAGATAGCTAGTAGACATGAGAAGATGCTCAACATCATTCATCATCAGGGAAATACAAATTTAAACCATGATGAGGATACCACCTCATACCTGTTAAAAATGTCTAAAATTAACAACACAAGAAATAACAGGTGTTGGTGAGGATGCAGAGAAGGGGGAAATCTTGCACTGTTGGTGGGAATGCAAATTGATGCAGTAACTCTGGAGAACAGTATGGAAGTTCCTCAGAAAGTTAAAAGTAGAACTACTCTAAAAGCCAGCAATTGCATGGCAAGGTATTTTATCCCAGAGAATACAAAAATACAGATTCAAAGGAGTACAGGCACCCCATTATTTAAGGCAGAATTATAAGTAATAGCAAAACAATCAAGAGAGCCCAAATGTTCATCAGCTGATGAATGTATAAAGAAGATGTGATAATATATAATGGAATATTGCCTTGGCCATAAAAAAAGAATGAACCTGTGCCATTTGCAATGACATGGATGGAACTAGAAAGTATTAGGCTAAGTAAAAAAAAAAGGCAGAGAAAGACAAATAATATATGATCTTACTCATGTGGAATTTAAGGAAAATGTATGAATATATATTTCATACAGGGAAATAAACCATATGAGACTCTTAGCAATAGAGAACAAACTAGAAGTTTGATGGAGGAAAGGGGTTGGGGGATGAAACGGATGGGTGAAGGAGGCAGTTTTTGTGATGAACGCTGGGGGTTGGATGTAAGTGATGAATCACTGAATTCTAACTCCAGAAACAAATATTGCACTGTAGGTTAACTAAGTAAAAATTTAAAAAAAATTTAAAAAAAAATATTATGACTTTTAAACTGAGTGTTTTCTAATTAATAAATTTCATATAATTGAATAATATGATTAATATTCTTTGGAGTCTGGCTTTTTATCAATATATATTTGTAAGATTCAATCATATTGGCATGTAGTATAGTTCATGTGTTGTTCTCCTTGTAACATATTCACTTATATATATATATATATATGACAATATTAATTTTATAGTTTGGTGGATACTGAGTATTTCAATCTTAGGCTTTTATGTAAAATGAAAGTATTTTTCATAATTTTTATTATACTACTCATATTAAAAACACGTGATGCTATTAAGTATCCTGTTTAACAAGTCTACCAGCTATGCATTCATACTAATTAACAAAGTAAAAACACTGGATTGCACTTGTTAATCTGCTACCCTACAAAGCACTGGTGAAATTTTTCTAGCCAGGCACACACATTTTTGTACGACTTTCGGCTACCACTGCCTAGCATAGTAATTGGTATTTATCAATGTTATATGCCAGAAATGAAAAATGGGGCTGGTGCTTTCAAAGGTGACTAGACTTAGTTGAAAAAAAAAAAAAATTCTGACTCATATAATCAATTCCAATTTGTACAGGGTCATATTTGTCATGATTAAAAACAGAATAATCATAGAATTGGAATCTGTAGGGATTCATAATCTGGTGGCACAATGTGGAAATATAACCAAGCATAGGTCCAGGGCATTATAAGTAATTATGATATGCTTGCCTTTTGGCCTCCCAAACAGTTTATTCTGCTATCTCTAGTCCCCACTCACTGTCATTGAACCTGTAGTATTAGCATTTTTAGATCTTGGCATCTTTTCAGTTTAAAGGGTACCTGGCTGACTCTTCAAGTCCAGGAAATTAAAAGTCTTGTATTTTGACCCAGGGCCCTGGAGGCAGTAACAAAGTATGGAGAATGGAACTTATCTGGCTATTTAGCCAAACACCTGGTGCTCTAATTAGTCAGGCAACATTATTTCAGAAGCCACTGTATCTACAGAAGGCATCAAAGGAAATTGAAACACGGGAAGAGACCCTAGGAGGAGAAAAATGAACCAAATGGAAGTTGAATATTTATGAATGATAAGCGCTAAATGATCACAGATATGAAAAGAACAGATCCCAGATGAAGGAGAAAAAGATAAGTAGTTAAGAAAAATAAATTTATTTGAAATGTAAATAAAATTATATGCCACATAAAAGGTGTAGTATGATGGTTGGCTTAACTAAATATGTATCTGGTTGGATTGATCACTTTAAAAATACCACAGTCATAAGTAATAAGCATATCTTAAATGGGAGAATTTCAATAATGACAAAAATTAGGATTTGCTATTATTGATTGACTAAAATTTAGTGAGTGGAAATATATATAGTCTTTTTTCAAGTGTCATGATTAACAATTAGCATATAATAAAATACACATACTTGACATGTATAAATGATAATGTGACAGTTATATTAAACCATGAAATCATTACAAAAATCAAAACAATGCACAATATATGTAGATCTTTTGACATTTATTTTTTAACACAGTTGTTATTTTGGTGTTGTTGTATGTTTTAACCAAATATTTGCTATTTCAATGTTGTATTGACCTTATGGGGAAATGGAACATGAAGAATCCATATTAAAGTAATGTAGTGTAACAGCAAAACCATGGTCCTCCAGAAGAGCATTATTAATATAAATGCTGTTGATGTGGTTTTGTGTGAAACATAATTTATAAGTGTCAGATAATATAACTAATTTTAAAAAACAGTTCTTTAATGACTGATATCCATGGACACAGACCAAATCGATTGCATTCTTCGTGGTTTAATAATCTTTAATTAAACAGGACTATTGCCGCTAGAGAAATCCCCTCCATTTTTGAACATACTTCCTTCACAGAAGAAAATGAAAGAAGTGAAAAACAGGTGATTACACTAGAGTCACCTTCTACATTTTTAGAAAAAGAGGTTATAAAATTTATATTTGTATGTTATATGAAGTCTTGTATTCGGCTATTCCATCACTTATTTTCCATTCATGTAGAAGTAATTTAGAAAACAATACCAAAAAATTCTATTCCCCAAATACTTCACCTCTGCGTTTACGTGATTTCATTTTTTTCCACAATGAGTGTTCTTCCAGCTCTTATTCGCTCTTTTTTTTTAAAAAAATTCTAGCTGGGACTTCAAAACATTACAAACTACATCATCTTGGTAGAAAGCTCTTTTCTCACTTATTAAAATTTTAATGTTTTCTTCTTGAAGAACCTTCGTAAGATTTTGTTAGAGGGAAACAAATCAATCTTGATATTAATCCTTAATCTGTACACTGTGAAGCCTTTCTTATGAGGGAATTTGCTAAATTCTGAACACATTAAACTCAGTCATCTCCACCCACATGTTGATTACATTTAGCTGAGGATCAGTGGTAGGATCATTTTTACCAAAAGTATTCTTACAGCATAATCAGTAGTTATCATAATGAAAAGTGCTGTATTGCTACATGAATTAAATTTGATGCGACATGTAAACCTTGGATATATCAAGATTGGTTCTGGATATTTCGGATGTAAGATTCGAGTCGCGATCACAAACAAAACAAATTTGGAAAAAAGAATTAAGTAGCGTGAAAAAAAAGAAAATTGGCAAGGCCCCACATATTAAGGAAAGTGACTGGGAAGTCCCTAGGGGAAATATGGCTGGAATCGGTAGGGGCATTTGTGAGGGGCATTTGTGGAGGGGCAAGGGTGTGGCCATCATGTGGCATGGGATGACACCCAATATCACATGGAAAAGATGTTTGACACATTAGGCTTGACATCCAAATGATCTGAAATTTGCTTTTAGAGGAAATGTTAAATGTTCTCACACAAAAAAAAAAAAAAAAAAAAAAGGAAGAGAGGAATAAAGAGGATAAGGATGTGCTCAATTTACTCAATGGTGGAAATCTTTTCACTCTACCTCAAATCTTCACATTGTACCCTTTAAATACGTATTTTTATTATATTTGTCACTTGTATTTTAATAAAGTTGAAAAGACTAAGTTTCCTAAACTCATTGTTCAGCAAGTTGCTCTTGCATTAATTGATCTATCCAACTATCATCTATCTCTGTTAAGTAAATTTTATGTCTTGAAATTTTATAAATTATATCACACTTTAAAATATATGATATATATTGGGTTACATTATTCTTTAAAATATATTCTTTAAAATATTATTCTTTAAAATAATATTTAGAATTTTATTCTTTAAAATGTATATTGGTTATATATTCCATTCAATTTATATTCTTAATAAGTGTTGAAAACAAGTGACAGTGATTTACTACTTTTATCTTCTGAATATCTGAAATATGCATTATATGACATATATGCATATATGTGATATATTACACTTTTATATTCATTATCCTATTTTATTATTATTACTATTT
>NW_025421478.1:0-63128 GCF_011764305.1 Mustela putorius furo | reverse complement strand
TATGTTTATTAAATAGTGATGAGAAGAGGAACAAAGAAAAAAATAAAACTATTAAAAGTTATAAAATAAATCTTCTCATATATTACTTAGCTCACTCAGTCTTTTTTACAACTTACCTAGATGTACTTTACCCTTCTATAATAGCCAGAGAGTAAGAATCAGAGATAGTAACTAATTTTACCAAGATTGCCTTAAAATGTCACAACTTTATGAATCAGTAAGATCAGTTTCATCAGAGCTGACAGTACAGGGAGAGTAAAGCCTTCTAGCAAAAGTTGGTAATGGGAACTCAACATCATGTATCATCTCTCACTGCAATAGAGGTCACATGGCCAACTGACTCTCAATATAAAATAATTTTATTTTACAAAATATTTTTTAAGGAGTCATCTTTTCCATTCTGATTTTTAAAATATATGTTCAGCGGCACCTGGGTGGCTCAGTGGGTTAAGCCTCTGCCTTTGGCTCAGGTCATGATCCCGGGGTCCTGGGATCAAGCCCGCATTGGGCTCTCTGCTCAGCAGGGAGCCTGCTTCCTCTTCTCTCTCTCTCTGCCTGCCTCTCTGCCTACTGTGATCTCTCTCTGTCTGTCAAATAAATAAATAAAATCTTTAAAAAAATTAAATAAATATATCATTCAGTTATTTAAGCATAACATTTTATGCAATTTGTTACCATTAAAAATCATAGCAAGTAAGCATGGAGTTATACAATATCATAGATTTCTAAAGTCACAAAACATAATAGTATTGCTAAATGATAAATCTAAATAGTGCAACATAAAAAATAACACAAGTTCACAATCACATGAAGTTGACATATCAAGTGAAGTTTGAACGGAAAGAAAAAAAATTTGCTAAAGTTGTATAACTAAGATTAATATAGTGGAAAAAAAGTTTTTAATTAGAAAAAACCCCTATTTATTCTGTATTTATCTCGGAATCTAAACGTTTCAGTTTGTGTGATCATACGCAATGTCAGCCCCTTAAGTTATGATAAGGTGACCCGAAATGTTATTTCAAGAGTGTGCTATTTCTTTTCGCTTCTAGGAGAACTTAGAGATAAAAAAATAAAAATCAATCCTTAACAGAAGTTTAAAATACATTATAGAAAAAAGATGGTGGCCCCCTGCCAAGGATCTCTTCGCCTCTCGCCAGAGGTGAAGGGTGTAGATAAGTCAAGCCGTGGTATTGTACCTATTCTCTGGTACAGTGCCAGTTTTTGACCGGATGGAAGTTTTAGAAAAAAAATTGAAACATAGAAATTATTAACCCCTTATGTCAAATAAATTTATCATAAACGGTTTTTAAAACATATAAAATATACATTTTTCTCAAAAAACAAAAAAGAAAAGAAAGAAACGAGAAGGATGGATCGTTGCATTTTGATGAAGTTGTGAAAAACGCTAGCTTGTTGCCTTAGCTGTTCCCTAGTTGTTTTTTAGCTGTTAGAATTTTTATAATATTTGATTGCTCGTTCCCTACAATATCTCAGTGAGGTCAGTGAGATCATACTATATTCAGATCAAACTCCCATATCGGCCTTAATTTCATAACATCCCAAATCTAGCAAAAAGGTGGTGGGATGGGGGGATGGTTTTTTGCTTTTGGGGATGGTTGATTAAAAGCACTCAAAACCATTAAGAAAGTGTGTGGCAGATCGATTACCAAAACTCGCTAGAAATAAGATTTATTCCTAATCAATATTTTTTTTCGTACTCCCACCACTCTCTCTTACTCTCCGGATTTATGCAACAAATTGTGGACTTTAGTGATTAAGTCGCTTTCATCCTGTAATCTTTTGTCACCATTGCTAATGTTTGAACTTTGCTTGAACATTACAAAAAAAAAAAATATATGATATTAAGATTCACTATACCATATATGGTTACATTTCTCTCTCCTGAGCTCCATTATTAGACAATATATTACACACAGGGAAACAATTAAAACAATGATTTTCTTTTTTCTTCTTTTTTCTTTTAAATCATTCAGATTTGATTTAAATCCAAATTAGAACACATTATAGTGTAGTATTCGTGTTTCTGGGTTAGAATTAGTGACCTCATCAGTTATGTTTAACTCTAGTGCTCATTATTTCAACGTGTTCTTAATGGCCCATCACAATAGTTTACCCCATCCCCACCAAACCTCCCCTCCAGCAATACTCTAAGTTTGTTCCGTTTTCCTTAACACTGTCTATTAGGTTTGCCTCCAATCTCTGTCTCTATTTTATTTTATTTTTCACTTCCCTTCCCCCATGCTTATCTGTTTTGTTTCTAAATTCCACATATGAGTGAAAATCATATGGTAAAAAATGGATTTTCTAAATGACATGTTATTTCAAAGAAATGAAAATGAAAAAGTCAGCTCTTGAACTGATGTGGTTTTTGCGTTGCCCTTATCACTATCTTTTGTATTTCTGTGGTTTCAGAAACATGCTTTATTTCTGTTCTTGCGCAAACTGGGGCTTGTATTGAAAGATCATTTCCAGCCCCGCATCTGGAATCATTATGCATGTGATTGTTTTTACAAGTCTTCAGTGTGTGGTTCTCTCTCCTCAGTGAAAGGTCTCTTCTGTGCTCTGAGAGAGTAACAAATCCAATTTTGTCTGGGGATATAATCCCTAAAAATAAATGCCTATTCTGAATAACTGAAAACTCTTCTCTCTCTCTCTTCTCTGACTCTCTTGTTTTTCCCACCCTTGTCCATATGAATAATGGACAACCTGCATTTTCTACTATGTACGGTTGTTTCTTGAAAAATTACCCTTAAGTCTTAAACATTATTCTTAGTTGGAGACTAAACAAGATTCATTGTTTCAACCATTATTCTGTCAAGGCCTAAACACATTCTTCTTGATGCGGACTACTTGCCAGGAAATTCAGAGCCTTTTCTTTTCGAACAGAAAATTCATTGGGTTTTTGCTGGGTGCTTCTCATTCTTAACAGCAAAACCTGCGTGATCACAGACCTGTACCCTGGATAAAAATAAAAATAATGTAAAAAAAAAAAAAATTAATTAAAAAAAGTATTTTAAAAAAAATAATAAAAACCTGGAACACAGAAAAAACATAAAAAAAAAAAAAGGAAGAGTCTGCACATCACTCTCCCATTGTCTTTCTTTCTTCTTTTTTTTAATTTTAATTAGTTAAAATTTTTTTTTATAAAACATATAATGTATCGTTTTCGCGACCAGGGCAACCAGGTCTGTGAATAGACCAGTTAAACACACTTCACAGCACTTTACAATAGCAATGACCCTCTCTAAGGTCCAAACAAAACCCACCACGCTCTCCCGCCCCACAATCCCTCCAGCACCCCTCAGTTTGTTTTGTGAGATTAAGAGTCTCTGATGGGTTGTCTCCCTCTTATACATGTTGGTTTCATTTATTCTTTCCGAACACCAATGTTGACATCACCAATTCCTCATATCAGGGAGATTCATGATGATAGTTGTCTTTCTCCATTGGACTTATTTCGCTAAGAATTAATACCCTTTAGTCTATCCACATAGTTGTTATGTCAATTGCCATTTCTTGATGGTGACTAGGCAGTATTTCCCCAAGGTCCAAGGATGTACCCAGGCCCACACCTGTTCTACTAGTCATTTCTCCTCTGTAAACCCTGAATTCCCAGAGTCGGTCGTTGTGGAAAAATTTCCATATTACCTGTGACTTCCAACAATTTAAATTGTATTTTAATCTGTTTTGAATGTCTTTGCATTTCAAAGATAGTGGTTTAAGTGGGGATACATCAATAATAATAATAATAATAATAATGGCTTTTCCTTTTTATTATCAAGGAAAATAATAGCATTTTATCTACTAAGCCAAATATTTGTTCACTTTGAGCCATAGTATTTCTTGAAAACGAGCCCTAAAGCCCTAAGCTACACACAATTGACTTTTCAAAATATATATTATCAAAATGTGGACCTTAAGGATGAATTCTTCTCTAATGCTGTTGAGTGAAAGAAGGAACCACACTACTAATCATCATTATCTGATTTGATTATGAGTAGTTTAATATAAATATTTAATTTGTTAAATATTTGCTGAAGTAAAGTAAAACCTAGCACATCTGGTATCTGTTTATAGTGTTTTGTTTTGTTTTTGTTTTTGTTTTCATACTCATTACTAAATGCTAAGGCCTCCATCTGGATTTCAAAATAAAAAAACAAAGCAAAAAAAAAAATGATATGTTTTACCTGGATATCGATTGCATGTTGTATAGCTTAAAACAGATTTTTTGCACTTAAATATTAATCCTACATATCCCAATATTTTTAGTAGAAAGACAGATCTTGAGCCCAAAAGTTCAGGCTATAAGCTCAATCATGTCTCAACTTTAACTCATGCTACCATCTGTAGAAGCAACACGGTGGTATAACTATTATTGTATTTTTGGGGGAATACTCCATTTTGACATTTCTAAATAATTTGCCATCTGATTTTTGTTTTTCATTCTATTTTTTTACATGCCAGCATTTTTAAAGTATACATTGAGAAAAACTGAAAGACACTTCAAGTATACATTGTGGTGTTTGATTTGAATTAGTGAGGGAGAATTCCTCCCATCTATTTAATTAGCTAATATATTACAACCATCCACTTTACAATTTATTCTCTTTTTTTGATGAGAACATGTAAATTGTACTCTTCCTAAAAAATTTCAAAATACTGACTATAGTATTATTAATGATAACTATCATGATTCACATTATATCTTCAGACATTCTTTTACAGATTTATATTTGTATTTGTATTTGTATTCATTTTACCTTACCAGCATATCTCCGTCTGTTTCTATTTCTCTTTTTCCCCTGGAAAACCACTTTCAAAATCCTTGTTTCTAGGAGTTTGACTTTATTTTTTAGATTCCATATACATGTGGTATCTTTTTTGGTATTTGTCTTTCTCTATTTACCTTATCTCACTTAGCATAATGCCCTCAAAATTCCATCCATATTGTCAGAAAGGCAGGATTCCCTTCTTTTTTATGGCTGAATAATATTCCATTGCATGTATTTCAATTCTCGTTTTTTTTTTTTTTTTTAGACTTCATTTATTTATTTTACAGACAGATCACAAGTAGGGAAAGAGGGCAAGCAGAGAGAGAGAGGGAGGAATCAGGCTCCCCACTGAGCTGAAAGCCCAGTGCAGGGCTCAATCCCAGGACCTTGAGATTGTGGCCTGAGCTGAAGGCAGAGGCTTTAAACCCACTGAGCCCACAAAGGCCACCCCTGTATCACATCTTTTTATCCATCCATCTCTCCATGGACACTTGGGCGGCTTTCCTATAGTTCGGCTATTATAAAAAAAAATACTGCAGTAAACATGGAATGCAGGTACCTGTGTTTGAGATCTTCTTTTTTTTTTTCTTTTTTAAAAGATTTTATTTATTTATTTGACAGACAGAGATCACAAGTAGGCAGGGAGGCAGGCAGAAAGAGAGGAGGAAGCAGGTTCCCTGCTGTGAGCAGAAAGCCCCATGCAGGGCTGGATCCCAGGACCCTGGATCATGATGTGAACTGAAGGCAGAGGCTTTTAATCCACTGAGCTACCCAGACATCCCGAGATCCTATTTTCATTTTCTTTGGATATATACCCACAAGTAGAATTGATGGTTACGTAATAAGTTCTATCTTTATTTTTTGAAGACCATTCATACTATTTTCCACAGTGGCTGTACCAATTTACTTCCTCACTGACAGTACATAAGGGTTCCCTTTCCTTTACATCCTCACCAACATTTGTCTCTTATCTTTTTGATGACGGCCATTTGACAGGTGGGAGGTGATATCTCATTTTAGCTTTGATTTCCATGTCCCTGATCATATTTGTATTTCTCTGACTGGCTTGTTTAGCTTAGCACTTTACTTTCTAGATCCATCCATGTTTGTTGCAATTGTCAAGATTTCGTTCTTTTTTATGGCTGAGTAATATTACACTGTGTGTGTATATGTATATATTTGTATAAACATATATATATATATACATGTATATACACAACTTCATTTTTATCCATCCATCTATCCATGGACACTTGCCCTGTTTCCATAGTTTGACTATTACAAATAATGCTGCAATAAACATAAGGGTGCATATATCATTTCAGATTAGTGTTTTCATATTTTGGGGGTAATACTTAGGGTAAACAATGCAATTACTGGATTATAGGTAGTTCTATTTTTAACTCTTTGAGGAACCTCCATATAATCTTCCACAATGGCTGAACCAGTTTGCATTCCCACCAACAATGTATGAGAGTTCCTTTTTCTCCGTACACTCGCCAACATGAAATACTCCACTTTGGATGAAATATTTTTATCTCAACATTTCTTCTCAGTAATGACTTATACATCTTTTCATTGGTACTTCATGAAGCAACATTTAGGTGTGGAACATAATTAGCCACAGCCACAGAAACAATACTTTATGTAAATAAACGTTTCAATTTTCTTTCACTAGGAGAACTTCATGTTGATGTTAATTATGGCTTTCAGAGGATTTTCCAATTAAGTTTTATGAAGGATAAACATATATAAGAGAAAATCAAATATATATCATACTTGTATTTATTTTAGGATACACAAAAAAGAGCTAAGTGTGAGTCAGTTCTTAGGATTTACAAAGATTAAACATTTCCACATATTCAGGATTTTATTTTATAGCAGTTTCTATCATTATATTGTGATATAATAATTACACTTAATCATATTCTCCTCAAAATATTTTTTTATTTTTTATTTTTTTTTTTAAGATTTTATTTATTTATTTGACAGAGAGAAATCACAAGTAGATGGAGAGGCAGGCAGAGAGAGAGGGAAGCAGGCTCCCTGCTAAGCAGAGAGCCCGATGCGGGACTCGATCCCAGGACCCTGAGATCATGACCTGAGCCGAAGGCAGCGGCTTAAACCACTGAGCCACCCAGGCGCCCCTCAAAATATTTTTAAATGTGTTTGCTTGCTACACACACACACACACACACACACACACATATACATATGCCAGGGTCTTTGGAGCACATGGTATGAAAAGTATCAAAAATTTCTCTAAACTTATATAGATATAAATATGATTTATTTTGAAAAATAGTTATAAAAATGGACAAAAATGATAATTTAGATAAATCTTTTATTTTTTTTTTTAAAGATTTTTATTTACTTACTTTGGAAAGAGAGAGAGAGAGGCACAAAACAGGGTGAGGAACAGAGGGAGGAAGAGACTCCCGGCTGAGCAGGGAGCCTGTTGCAGGGCTCCATCCCAGGACTTCAGGATGGTGACCTGAGACAGGCGGACCCTCAACTGACTAAGCCACCCAGGCTCACCTAGATAAATCTTTTAAATGACAAAGGAAATAAGTAGCTGAGAGAGAGAGTAGTCATGGGAGCTACTTCAAATATGCTTAGAAAGGAACTGTATTTACTGATTCTGTGAATACGAAAAAAATTTTCTCTGTTAAGAAACAGATATTTCCCTGTTATAGGGAGAAAGAAGGAAGGATAAGGCATGAGATGATTTTGAATATATTTGTATAAAATTATGTTTGTAATTTATAGCTCATGTTAAGAATTTCGGATTATATATATATTCATTTAGGTTGAACCATATGAAGTTGCTAATATTTGACCATCTTTACTACAAAAACAGTAATTTTATATGGTTCAACTTATTTTTGGAAGAAAAAACATTGTGAATTCTAAGTTCAGTAGAGTTATAAATGTTAAGTTGATTCTTATATTGGGCAGAAATGTTATTAGACAGGGGCAGAAATAAATGGAAAAAACATTTAGGAAGCTTTTGGAATAGTCATTGTTTATGAAAAGCAATGGTGGACTGTATGACTGTGAGCTGGAAACAAACGTGATTAATATGTACCAAGCATCTGCTGTGCTTCCTAAAGTATAGTGGATATTAGGAAACAAAGATACATAAATAATTTCACTGCCATACAATGTAACATGTTGTAAAACAGTTGTTTTATACCAAGGTGTACATCACAGTATCCTATGCTAATTAAAAAAAAAATGTAGATTATTGGCCACTTCTGAGATTCAATGACTGAGATTCTGTGGATAGGCCCAGGGGTATATCGTGTGTGTGTGTGTGTGTGTGTGTGTGTTTCAAATCATGTAGCTCATTCTGATGTGCAGCTCCAGTTAAAAGCCACAGAATACTTAGAAAGACATATAGTTAAGTGGATAATTACAGTACAATGTGACAAATGTGATGACATACGATGCACAGAACTAGGAAACTCATAAACAAATTAACTAATTGAATAAAATCACAATTTTTTACTGAATGATTTTTCCAATTATTTAGCTGTAAACAATTTTCCAAAAAGTACATTTATCTTGAAAGTCATAAGCAACCTTTATGAAAACAAATACTAGAGAATCAACTGTTTGTTTGCCTCTTCTGCCTTCAACTCATTTAGTTAGAATTTGGGTAATGCTAAAATACTTTATTTTGTTGGAAACATAATATTAAAACCATATGATATCCCTTAAAAATTTATATGTAATACAATTTGTAATGAATTTAAATACTTGTTCTACTCAGTGCTGTTATCAGGTGGGACTGAGAAATTAATATTATATTGATTTAGGAAATTATTCTTTTATTTATGTGTGTTTTCCTGATTGGGTAAAGATAGTCTTTTTTTTCTTTTTTAGAGTTAGCATAAACTTATCACTAAAAAACAAATATGATTCTAATATATGTCTAATAATTATCATACTGTTGATCTTATTCATCTACCTAAAAGTAGCATTCTAATATAATATTTTACTGTAGCATTACTTGCTTGCAGTGATGTCCTGGAGTGTCTTGTCCTGATTCACCACAACTAATTGTTCATGTCTCTTCCTAACTCCATGTTCAATGATAACACATTTAGTATTGGGGGATAATTCTTCATTCATTTCTTGTGTTTCTGTGCATGTTGTGAAGAGAGACATTGACTACTTTTTTATGACCTAGCTTATCAAGGAAGTTTATATAATAAATTTGAAAGATGGTATCTTCCCTCTGTGCAAAAGACAGATTTATTGATCACTCAGTATAATACAGATATCATCTCTATTTGGAAAAGTTTCTTTTCCCTATTGCCCATTATGAAAGATGTAGATACCCTACATTCAAGGCTTTTCTTCTGCAACAAACATTCAGGTGGTATTTAGATCATTTTATCTCACCTTGTTGTATGTGGGCTGTGGAGTGTGGCACAAATTCTGGTATTCTGAGAACTGCTACTGCTGTGTGAGAAGTCAGCTGTCCTTTGCCTCTGCCTCAGAAATCTTGGCTCTTTTGCCAGCATCCATGAAACTGTGGCAAGCTAACCTATTTGCTTGCAAGTAGGGTAACGACACATACCCTCCACAGTCCTTGAAATTAAGTAGCTTGGAATAGTCTCAGGTGAGAATATTCACAGTACAAAAATCTTCAGACATAATTAAGTAGTGTTTTGGTGTTTGTTTTTTTAGTATTAAAAAGTCAATTGTTAACATTTGGCAACACCCCACTGCTTGATAATATATTGTACTAACAGCAGTATTGCCTGCCATCTTTTCTGACTTAGCATACTCAGCTACCTCCTAAACCATCATATTAGAAATACTGTAAGTGATGGATACATCACAGCATCCCTTAATGTGTTACATTGTAAGGAGCATGGCTCTGCATTTAAGTATACCTGATTGTCAGTCCAGTCTGTGCCTTTTATAAGCTACCTGGCATTTTATAAAACCATTCTTATTCACAGCAATTAGAGAGACCAGTAGTAACGAGACAATGAAACACACTCAGGCCTTAAAGACATGCCATCAGGATGCCTGTTAGGCAGCACATTGTCCCATTTCCCAATACAAAAACTTTTCTAATTGAAAATTATAAATGAAAAAGTAAACATAATCTCTGGAATAATCAAGACTATGAAGAAGAAAATGAATAGTGTGAAAAAAAATGGTGTGGATAAAAAAAGAAAATGAATAGTGTGAAAAAAAAAAAAAGGAAGATAGTGTGGAAAAAAAAAAACAACAAGACCTCATCATTGGCTTTGGATTTGTGTTAAGATTTTAGAAAACAGAAGGACCAAATGTATCCTTAATATCCTGAAATTTGTGTTTAATCAACATGCTGATAACAGAAGTTATCAGTGTATTTAAAGTGAAGTAGTATCTACTAAAAAGACAAAGCTTCCATTCAGATTTTTCTTAATATTTGAATATTTAAATATGTACTTTGAAGTTAAATGATATCTGAAAAATATTGTATTTCAGAATTATATTTTTTGCTGTGCATATATAACCTTACCATTTGAAGAATACAGGTGAACTTAGTGCAAGAGTAAAGTGCAATGATGATTAATTATTAATTATTAATGATTAATAATGGTTATGAACCTGGGGTATTTCAGTAATAAACTTCAAGAATTTCCTTAAGAAGTTATATTAATTGGCGCACCTGGGTGGCTCAGTGGGTTAAGCCTCTGAGGTCATGATCTCAGTGTCCTGGGACAAGCCCCTGCATTAGGCTCTCTACTCAGCAGGGAGCCTTCTTCCCCCTCTCTCTCTGCCTGCCTCTCTGCCTACTTGTGATCTCTCTCTCTGTCAAATTAATAAACAAAATCTTTTTTAAAAAGTTTATATTAATTGAGAGCATCTAGAGAACATTTATCTGCAAAAAAAAAAATTGTTAAGAAAAGATAACTACAAACTAGAGTGTTTGCAAGACACTTATCTGATGAAGGACTGGTATTCAGAAGATACAAAGACCTCTGAAAAATCACTAATAAGAAAACAAACAAATCAAAAAATGGGCAGAAGATCTGAGCAGTCATCTCAACAAAGAATTATAGATTGTAAATAAGCATATGAAAATATGCTCAAGATATAGTCATCAGAGAACTGCAAATTAAAAGCAAGATACCACTACAAACTTATTCGAATGGCTAAAACCCCAAAGCACAACACCAAATGCTGCCAAGAATGTAGAGCAAAAGGAGATCTCATTCATGTAGAAATGTAAAATGCTACACTTTGGAAGACAGTTTGATAGCTTTTCACAGTATTAAACATACTCACCTTACCCTCCAAAATCATGCTCCTTGGTGTTTACCCAAATCAGTTGAAAGCTCTCCACACAAAATCCTGCACAGGTATGTTTATAGCAGATTTATTCATAATTACAAAAACTTAGAAGCAACTAAGACACCCCTCAAAAAACAACTTCATCTATACAGTGGAATATTTTTGTATGATAAAAGGCAATGATTTACCAAACCATGAAAAAATATGGAGTGATGTTAAGTACATGTTGTTCAGTGAAAGAAACCAATATGAGAAGGCTACATATTGTATGATTCCAACTATATGACATGATATTCTGCAAAAGGCAAAACTATGGAGACAGTAAAAAGATTAAGTGCTTGCCAAAAAGCTGGGGTAGGGGTATCAATGGGTCGAAGGAGCGAGGGATGAACAAGCAAATCACAGAGCATTTTTAAGGCAGTGGAACTACGCAGTAAGATTCTATAGTAATGGACATATTATCAAAATCCAAGTTCAGCCACCCATCACTCAAAAATCCAATACTTAAGAGACAAGTTTTGATTGGAAAAGAATATGAGTATGAGCTTTGTTCAGGATGCTTGCCATTTGAGGAAAAAGCAGAGTCTTGTCCAAAGGCCAACTCCAAGGTTTCTGCCTAGCTCAGGGATTTTTAAAGGGGTTTAATCAATTAAGACAGTGCAGTGTGTCTGTGACATTTCTTGCTTACATGCAGACTTGAAAATGCCAGCTATGGCATTATTTCGGTGCTTAGAGATTGTACAAGAAGTTCTAGTTCCTTGGTGCACAGGAGAGGTTGTGCAAGAAGATCTGGTTCCTTGGTACCCAGGGCTGGTGTACGAAAGTAATCTGTGCTTTCTGCAAAGGAGAGCAAGGTCTACAGATGTGCAAAGGGAGGTCAATAAAGTAATTCATGTGACCTTAAAAAAGAAAAACATTTTGATAAAAGGTAGCTGGGCTAATCAGAAAGCCAAGGTGACTTTATTTATTTTATTTTTTTTAATATTTTATGAAATTTTTATTTTATAAAGTGTGTAAGCCAAGGTGACTTTAAACAGATTTGGTGGCCTCCGTGGCCTAGAATAGTTCTGGGTCCTTTATTTCCCAAGTCCAGTGATCTGGAAATCTCAAAGATAAGTTAGTTCTTTTTTTTTTTTTTTTAAGATTTTATTTATTTATTTGACAGAGGGAGAGGGGGAGAGAGAGAAAGTGTGTGCATACATGAGCAGGGGCAGAGGGAGAGGGAGAAGCAGGCCCCCGCTGAGTAAGGAGTCCGATGTGGGACTTGATCCCAGGACTCTGGGATCATGACCTGAGCGGAAGGCAGCTTCTCAAACAACTGAGCCACCCAGGCATCCTGATAAGCTAGTTCTGTTACAGATCAAGGGCCTTAGGTCAGCAGGCAAGGGGTACATTAACTTGAAGCAAGTTAACCCTTATGACCAGCTGGAGTGTTATTATAGACACACTGTACATTTACCAAAATCCATAGAATGTACAACAGAAAAAGGAGACCTTAATGTAAACTATGCAATTTGTTAATAGTCTATCAATATTGGATTATTTTTTGTAATAAGTAGACCACACAAATGCAAAATGTTAATATAAGGGAGACTGAAGAGGATTGGGGGAGTGTATGGACTATCTCTGTACTTTCCCCTCGTGTTACCATAAACCTCAAACTGTTCTTAAGTATAGTCTACTAATTTTTTTTTTTAAGATTTTATTTATTTACTTGAGAGAGAGACAGTGAGAGAGAGCATTAATGAGGAGAAGGTCAGAGAGAGAAGCAGACTCCCCATGGAGCTGGGAGCCTGATGCGGGACTCGATCCCGGGACTCCAGGATCATGACCTGAGCCGAAGGCAGTTGTCCAACCAACTGAGCCACCCAGGCGTCCCTATAGTCTACTAATTAACAAACAAAACAAAAGACCATGAGGCAGAAATTTAGTGCAAAAATAATAACGTTTCACTGTTTTCCAGCGCGGGCCTAGTTATGTTTTCTCTTTTCAGTTTTTCATTGTCCGAACATCTGGGTGGCACAGTTAAGTGTCCAACTCTTGGTTTTGTCTCAGGTTGTGATATGAGGGTCATGAGATCAAGTCCCCTGCATGGGGCTCTACTCTGAGTGTCTGCTTAAGATTCTCTCTCTCTCCAACCCACCCTCCCTTTCCCTATGTCCCTCCCCCCCATGCTTGAACACTCTCTCTCTCGAATAAATGAATAATTAAATAAAGATCTCTAAAACTTTCATAATCATGTTATGTAGAAATTAACTAAATACATAGTTTTATAGCTTGAAATGGAGGCAACTTTTGTTAATTTAAAATAAACTGTTTTCCACAAAATACCCTCATTTAATAAGTTTAGCTTGTTCAATTCAATATAATTAATGTGTTCTCATTTACAAAAGTTTGAATCTGTGTTAAGCATTGAGTATCAGAGATTCCTTAAATATCTTAGCTAGTTAATAATAAGTCAAGTGAAATTTTTGTTTAGGAAAATGATGTCTTACTCTAGATATTAAGGACAAAATATTTGAGCACTAAATATACATTCTTGAAAATACAGGATGCTTATAATATGTGGATATCACCAATCATTTTTATATTCAACCCAATTATTTGATATTTGAAATTAATAGTTGAAAGGAATTCTATATTTTTTATCTTGATAATAGTAATTTTTCACACAATTATCAAGATCACCCTTAATAAAATATACTAGATATTTAAATGAGTAAAATATCAGACATCTACTCTTTATTATTTTGGTATTTGTCATATAGACATATGACTTCACTGTATTAATTGGGAATTTTTTTCTTATATTCTTGTATCTTGAAGTAATTTTATTACTATTAATTTACATGTTTTTAATAGCAATTAATTCATGTTAGGAAATTACACAGACAAAAAAAGAAGCCAAAGCACCCAATGAGTAATTATCTTTTAATTTGTTTATGGGGGAAAAAAGTAGAATGCCTCATAAATTATTTTTGGAAAGCAAAAATTTTAATAATGCAATAATACATAATATAAAACATACATATTTAATAATATAACATAATATAATAATATTTATTATTGTTATTGCTAGGAAACCTAAGAGAAAGAAGTTTTTTTTTATTTTCCATATTTATGTGCAACAATGACATTCAGTATTAAGTGACTACATAGCTTTTATTTCCAAAATGGGTTTTTGAGAAGTACGAAGGATTTGATTTACAAAAATATGAATAGATATGCATTTTGAATTTAAAAAAATAATATCCTCAACTTAAGAAGTAGACTACAATCAGTACCTAGGATATTCTGTGTACCTCACTGTGTCCTCATGTGTAAACAGTTCTCTGAGTTTTGAGTATATATCATTTTTTTGTTTGTTTCTTTTATGTGTTGTGTATCAAATGTGTATCAAATCTTTTTCTAATCTTTCTGTAATATATGTGAATGTCATTATACTCTTACTCTTCTGTGACTTAGTTTCATTCAATATGATGCATGTGTGTATTGTACTCACATTAATGCACTTAACTATTTTGCCTACTGTGTAGAAGTTTCTATAAATATATTATACTGTATATATGCATTCTACTGAGAAAATTATTTGGGTTTCTGTCAGTTGTTTCTTTGCTTTTATTAACACTATTTCTATTAATTTTTTTGAACACATTCTTGAACACATAGAATATATGTGCTAGTGTTTTTCTTTAGTATGTAGTCAGTAGTGTGATTTCTGATGCTCTGTTTTCTGTTTCACATTTTGGCTCCAAGCAGTATAAAAACAATCCTCAATCCATATCCTCACACATACTGTATATAGTCCAACTGTTTCTTTCTTGCTTTATTTCTCTGACAGGGCATCTCATTGTGATTTGTATTTGTATTTCACCAATTACAAATGAAGTTAAAAACTTTTTTTCATGTTAATTGATCACTCTTGTTATTCTTGGAAATGCCCTACTTACGACTTTGATTCATTATTTTACATGGAGTTATTCATCTAACTTCTCAGTAAAATCTCTATGTATTCAAATGCTTATTCTTTTTTTAGTTACTGTATTGATTTTCTATTGCTGTGTAACAAATTACCACAAATTTAGCAGCTTAAGTCAACAAAAATTTATCTCACTGTTTCTGTGGGTCAGGAGTCCAGCAACATAGAGCTAGGACCTCAGCACAGGAATTCCTAAGGCTGAAATCAAAGTCTCCATGTAGTAATTCTTCCCTCTGGAGGCTGCTTCCAAGCTCCCTCAAGTTGTTGGCAAAATTAAATTTCTCTGAAAATTTTTATGACCTAAATCCCTTTCTTTTTAATCATGGATCTTCTCAGCACCTATAGAAGCCACTCTCAAGCCATTGCCATGGGACTACATCATAAGCCCTCTCCAGAACCTGACGGCTAGCTTCTTCAAAATTAATAAGGCAGCATCTACTGCAGCTTTGAATCTCTTTGACCTCTTCTGTCTCTGAACTTTCTACACCCTCTATTAGGGGAACCCACCTAATTAGTTTAGGCTCACCTATCTCAAAGAGACAGGATTTTATAAAATCTTCATACCATATTAGAGACCATCTTAAAACTCAGCCTATCTAGTTATATAAGTTGCAAAGTACTTTCGCCTACAGTTTCTGACTTGAAAATATTCCTGTGTGTATGTAGGTATGTGTGTGTATCTCATATGTTTTTTATTCATTCATCTACAAGTTTATACATTGGGTTGTTTTTTTCTATGTCTTAGCTTTTGTATATAATGGTACAGTGAATATGGGTACAAATATCTTTTTCAGCTAAGTGTCTTATTTGCTTTGGAATATAATCCCAGAAGTAGAATTCTTCGATCCAACAGAAGGTCTATTTTAAATTTTTGTGGATCCTCCATACTGTTTTCCATAGGGGCTATACTAATTTACATTTCCCACCAATATTACATATGGGGTCCCTTTTCTCCATATCCTCACCAATGCTTGTTACTTATCTTTTTGATAATAGTAATTTTTATGGGTGTGAAAGTGATATCTCATTGTGGTTTTTAATTGCATTTGCTGATGATTAGTGATGTTGAGTATCTTTTCCTGTGCCTGTTGTCCATCTGTAATACTATTTAGGAAAAAAATATCTATTCACATCCTCTGTCCATTTTTAAATCACATTGTCTGGGTTTTTTTGTTGTTGTTGTTGTTGTTTGGTGGGTTTTATTTATTTATTTATTTGCTATTTAGTTGCATAGTATTTGCTTAATTTAAATACTAACAACTTTAGACTTCTTTAGGTTTTCAGTTTGTATCTTTTTAAATAAATTCTTCTTCATCTTAAAGATCTCATGGTCTTTCTTGTGTTAGAATTGATTTGTATTTTATTTTTGTTTTATTATTTATTTATTTATTTTTTAAAGATTTTATTTATTTATTTGACAGAAAGAGAGAGATCACAAGTAGGCAGAGAGGCAGGCAGAGAGAGGGCGGGGAAGCAGGCTCCCTGCTGAGAAGAGAGCCTGATAGGGGCTTGATCCCAGAACCCTCCAGAAAGTCAAATAATAATGCTCCATCATGGTCAGGAACTAACTGAAATTGTAGACCTAGAAGAACAACTAAGCCCAACCTCACTTGACAACTCTCAAAACAGACTGTTCTCATCCCATATACCTTTAAAAGTTTCATTCTGTATGAACCTTGAAGTTGACCTTCCCTTCATGAATCTTAAAAAATTCTAAATGTAATACAATAATGGAATGACAAGAAATTTCTAAAATCCTGTAACAATCCCAATTAAATTCTTATGTTAACTATTCTATTCTATTTTTATAGATTAAAATGAATATGTATAGGTCATTGATAACTTTTTAAAATAAAAAAAAAAGCATGAGTGAATATATGAAAATATACCAAGGGATTACAATTACTTTAAATTCTTATTTGTAAGAGGACAGGTCACTATAACAAAATAAAACCAAACTACAATATTTTATATATGGAAAATTAAAATATGTGATAAAGGCACATTTTATATCAGCCTGAGAGAGAAAAAGAAAAACTGGAAATCATTTTGACCAAAACAAAACAACTTACTTGAAAATATGTTTTAGAGATATTAAAGACATACAATACATATACACCAATTTATATAGGTACCAAAACAAGACAGGGAAATGTACATGCATATATAAAATGACCCAAGCTTAATGTCACACTAAGAGTATACAGGATAATGCCTCCTCAAGGTGTCTACAGTCTAATCCCCAGATTTTGTGACTATGTTACCTTACACCTTACATGGCAAAGGGAACTTCATGTATGTGATTAAATTGAGGATCTTGAGCTGGGAAAATTATCCTGATTATATGATGACAAGGAAGCAGCAGGGGTCACAATCAGAGAAAATGGCATGACAATGGAAGCAGAGAAGGAAATGAGATACGAGGACAGACACACAGAAACAGGAGAGAGAGAGAAACTAAGAGAAGAGAGACTAACAAACAGTCCTGACAGGAAGATGCTACATCAATCTCTGGCTTTGATGATGGAAGACTGACGCGTGAGGTGAGTGGGTAACCTCTATGGGCTAGAAAAGGCAAGGCAACAAATTCTCCCCTAGAGCCTCTAGAACTAATGTACCTCTGCCAACCATTTTTAGATTTTGACCTCTGGAACTGTGTGACATAAATTTGTACTGATTCAAGATACTATATTTATGGAAATTTATAACAACAGCAATAAGAAACTAACATAATCTTATTAAACTAGAAAACAGAAATGAGACCTGATGTGGCAAAAAATTTGAACTTTTATATAAGTCATAGAAATGTCTAAAAATTTTTTATTTAGATGTTATTTTATACAAATAAAGGCAAGTGACAATAATTTATAGAACTTATAACATTATGAAATGCAAAAGATAATACACAGATTATCAATAGAGCTTATTTAAGATAAAGAACAGATAGCCTGGCAGTATTTATGCAAAGGGATGTAAATAGGATAATTAACAAATAGGAAAAACATACAAAGAAATTACATATCTTCAAGAGCAATCAAAGAAATTATTTAAAACATCTATTTTTGTAAGAAATTGTGCCTGGGCTCTTGTATTTCTTCAGCATTTGCTTTAATGGCAATCAGATTGTAAACATATTTTTATGTCTATGCTTAGTTCATTTAGGAAAGGGTTAAATTCTTTAAAAACAGTTTGGTCCGTGGTAGCTATTTTAGTAAATATATTTATTGATTAAATAAGCAAACAAGGAAAAAAAAAAAAAGACATGCCTTTTTTTTTTTTTCTTCTCAGAATCAAGCTGCAGAAGTTTGAATACTTCATTCAGTAAGTACTTATGGTTGACTTATTTTCAATATATTAAAAATAGAATACCAGAAGTTTTAATTATAGCACTATTAATATCATTTCTTTATATAGTCTGCACAATGAAATTTTATTATTTGTTTCTTTTCATTCTGCCTATTTCAGTGGCCATCTTTAAGACCAAAAAGTATTTGAAATTTTGAATAAGACAATGTAATCATTTCATTCTTATAGTAAAATCACACCAGCTTGAGACTAAATTACTGGGAGAAAAAGCACACGATGATGCATTTTATTTTAAAATCATTTTTAAATAAATAAATACATTTCTTGGGAAAAAGTGATCAGAACAGATATGTGGAGAACAAAAATCCTTTCATTTTTAAATTACTGTTTGACCTTAAGCAAGTCATAAAATCTGGATTTTGTAGCTCTTATCTATAAGATAATAAAATTTATTATAAATCAAAGAGAGAAAAGACATCTTATCTTGGGGTGAGTGGAATTCATAATATGTATAATAGCAAAGAGAGACTCCATAAAATAAAATTATGGGAATGTTAGTGATAAAAATCAAGGTATTTCAAACTCTGATATTTTTAATCTGATCTTTTGCTTAAGACTTATTCTGCTTTATCATTCCATGGGGGCATATTAAATGTAGCTCTCCTACCCTCAGCTTTATCTCATTTCAATGTGTCTTTATATTTCCTTGCTTTCAAGAGCCCTTGTGCATCTCTGTAGTCACTTCTAATCACTAAACATATGTATTTGAAAAAACTGTTTTGTAAAAAAAAAAAAAAATCATATTATCTTATAAAATATAATTTCTACCTGTGATCTATCTATCTACTAGGAATATTATTTGAAAATAAATATAAAACTGAGAGAAAGATCTGCCCTCCCATGCTCACTTCAACATTGTTCATAATAGCCAAGATATGGAAACAACCCAAATATCCATAGACAGATCAATGGATAAAGAAAATGTGATATATATACAGTGAAATATTATTCAGCCTGAAAAAAGGGAATTCTGCCTTTTGCAACAATGTAGATGAACTCATTTGCTATAGATGACCTTGTGCTAAGTGAAATAAGACACATGTATGACAAATATCATATAAATCCACTTATAAGAAGCATTAAATAATAATCAAACTCATTGAAGCAAAGAAAGAATGGTTGTTACCAGGGACTTATAGAGGGGGAAATGTGGAGTTGCTGCTCTAAGGGTATGAAGTTTCAGTAATGCAAGATGAGTAACTTCTAGACATCTGCTGTGAAACATCATGCCTATAGTCAGCAACACTGTATGTACTCTTAAATATTTTTGTTAAGAGCGTAGATCTCATGTTAACCACATGATATCTAACCACAAAAACAAAACAGAAAAAGAAAATGCAAACTTATGAGTGTGATAAACATGTCTATTAACATGATTATTGATGATGGTTTCATGGGTGTATGTATAAGTTCAAACTCATCAAATTGTATGCATTAAATATGTGCAATATTTTGTGTATCAACTATTACCTCTGTAAAGCTGTTGGAGAAAAAATGGAATAAAATGAAAGCAATGCCAGTGATACTACCATTAGCAAAATATGAACTAAGTTTTTTTTTGTTTTAATGTGGTAATTGGACTTTCTGTTTCTAGCACTTCCAATATTGATTTTACTGAAATCATATAAACCCTCTGGTTGTCTATAATTGACATACATATATAGTTTTAGCAAATATGAAATATATAATTAATGTCAACACTAGAAATAGCAACTAAATTGAAATTACTCTTTCAACCATATGCATATGAATCAAAAAAAGAAAAGCATGATCTAACAATGAGTTAAATTTACGTACTATAGCACTGGAAAATATACAGCAAAGTTACATGAGAAGATTTATAGAATAAATTGAGCTGATGTGATGAGAAAAAGAATAGGAAAGTTGCTAATAATATTGGAACATATAATAAATAATAATATTTTGTATTTTCAAAGGGCCATAATTCAATAAAAGACATTTAACATCAATGAATTCTTTCTGATTAATGGTCAAAATCAATGAGAAAAAGAGGTATGGTTATGAAAATTAGAAAATTTGAAAAAACATTCTCTTTTTATTATTTTGGTGAAGAATTTATGCAGGAAATATATGGAATGGTTGACAAACTTTGAACTATAGTTATGAAATTTATGTATGTTCCAGAACAATTTAATAAGAAAAAGATGTCCAGTTATTCACTGGGCTGTATTCCATTTAGATAACTTTTCTCTTTTACAATATTGTGATAAATTGTGTTGAGATAATCTTTTAACTTTAGAAATATCCTGAATTCCTGTAGTAATTCTTATTGTGTCATGATGAGTTATTCATTTAAAATAATTCAGGCATCAATTTGCTTCTATTTAATTTAGGATTTCATATCTATTATAATGCAGGAAATAAGTCTGTCATTGTACTGCATATTTTACTACTTACAGTTTTATCAAATTATCACTATGTTATTTATTAACATAGAATATGACATTTTATTAAAATATTTTAAAGTATTACCTGCATGTGTATTAGTCACATACTCAGAATTAAAATAATGCATTTGTATAGTTAATTTTGGTTCTTCTGTGGCCACACCAGAATTTAAATATCTTTATTTTTTTTTTATAAAAGATAGATTTTTTGTATTTAAAAAAAATTAATATTTATCAGCTTACATTGTTGTTCAGTGATCTAATTCATTAAATTTTATTCTTTGCTAACTGCTTTTTTTTGGTATATTTTGTTTGTTTTTATTTGTTTATTTATTCATTCATTTAATGTTTTGAGTTGAATATAAACATTTAATGCTAATGCATTTTTTCCTTGACTATAGAATCATTTAATTCCTGAGTAATTGAGGAAATTTTAGAGAAATCCAAAGAACTCAGTGCTTTTCATTTTGTCCAGTTTATTTTTTTTAACTTATTATGTGTTCGTAGGTTTGTGGCAGCTTTGTTCAAAAATCCTTCATAATGTCCTTTTTCATCATATTTTATCAAGATTTTCAGAAGACCAAAATGCAAAATTTTCCTTATAAATCTTTTCTTATCTATTTTATAAAGGTTACTTTTATGTTAATTGTTCCAAAGCTTAGTATAAATCTGTTAAAAATCATCTTGTTTAATTAGATGATTGAAATTTTATATATTTTACATTCTAGATATTTATTAGTTTGAGATGAATTTAGGAGGAAAAATATAAAAACATGGATTTGTTTGGACACCTTGAACTAGTATTTTCATAATTATTGGTCTGATGAATTTCTTCAAAAATAGTGGATATAAGTTAGATGCAAACATCACACTGTAGCTGTTGGGAGTTCATATGACACATGTGTGACCAATAAGTAGTAAGCAGGTTTCTCACAAGCTTTTCTTAAAAAGAGTGGGCTTGTCTAGCAGTCACCACTTAGTCTTTTGCCCTTCAACTTCCCCAATCTTTTTGCAATATTTTAAGGATGGCAGATGATATATCTTACATACATATGTATTTCTGTATATTTCTATTATATTATATTATATATACAGTTATACATGAATATACATATACATGTATATGGTATGTATGGGAATCATAGATTTATGATTAATATTAATACACGTTTATAGTGTTAAGTACTAATAACTATTTGTGTTTATAATATTGAATATATAAAAATTTATACTTATACTGTTTATGAATGAGTATTAATAAGTAAATATTGATAAATATTTGTGATACATTTAAATAAATGTAAAATAATAAGGCCATTAAAAGAAAAAACATAAACTAAGAGAAACATAGAAGGTGATTTATCATCTTCATTTAGAGGTGGGTGGATTAAAACTTTGTATACCTGAAAGTTGTGAAATAAACGTAATGTTAGAATATATAAAAAGGTCACACAAGTGGTTCAGTTGGTTAAGCATCTACCTTCTGCTCAGATCATGATCTCAGGGTTGGGCTTCCCTTGTCAGTGGGGAGTCTGCTTTTCCCTCTCCTTTTGCCTCTGACCCCCCATCTCTCTCTCCCTCTCTCTCTCAAGTAAATAAACAAAATCATATATATGTGTGTGTGTGTGTGTGAATATATATGTGTATATGTGTATACCTGCATGCATAAATATATATAGATATATATACACATAAATACATGCATATGTGTGTTTGCAAAATTATAAACATCTTTAATATCAAAATATCTTAGAAAATAAAAAAGAAAAAAATAACTGAAATACATTTTACATAATACTTCAAGGATTAAATTTATTAAAATGTCTTCAGTAAACATGGTGACACAAATTAAATTCAAGTTTAAGAATGGTAATTGCAGGGGGCGCTTGGGTGGCTCAGTGGGCTAAGCCGCTGCCTTCGGCTCAGGTCATGATCTCAGGGTCCTGGGATCGAGTCCCACATCGGGCTCTCTGCTCAGCAGGGGGCCTGCTTCCTCCTCTCTCTCTCTCTGTCTGCCTCTCTGCCTACTTGTGATCTCTCTCTGTCAAATAAATAAATAAAAATCTTTAAAAAAAAAAAAAAGAATGGTAATTGCGGACTTAGTGAATAGTCTCATCCTGAGAAGAGAACAAATCTTGCAGACCTTAAAATAAAATTAGACAATACAGGAGTGGTGTTTTCAAACACATCTTATTCTTGCCTGACTCAGACACCCTAATACCATATGTGGTTTCATAAAAGAGCTAAGTGAACTGTACCAATAAAGAATACTAAGAATTGTGGTCTCTGTGAAATGGCTCTGGGCTATTACTAAGTAAACATGATATTACTGGATAAAGTTCCCTTCTTTGTACCTTTGAAACCACAGTGATATTAATGGATAGTAGGAGAGAGATCAAAACTCTCAGGAGTAGTCATCATTAAGGAATATCTCTGTTCAGATAACCAGTCTTCTGCCAACTTACACAAGAAAATGTTAAGAATGAAGAAGGAAAAGCACGTGTTGGAAGTTGGATAAAAGAGTCATCTGGGAAAAAGAAAAAACCTTGGCTAAAAAAAACCTTGGCTAAAACCTAGTATGATTGCCTCATTAATTTCTCACCTGAAATTAGTGGTCCGGAAATCATGGCTTCATGTTTAATTACAATTTAATTCTTGTTTGATAGATTTAAAAACATAAGCAATAAAAGCATAAATCAACAAGTAGAACCACATCAAAGAAAAAAAATCCTTCAGTAAAACAAAAGAAACACGCCAAAAAATTAAAAAGGCAACCTGTGGAATGGGAGAAAATATTCGCAAACCATATATCAAGGAAGGGTTAATATCCAAAATATGTGGAGCACTCATAGGACTGAAAAACAAAAATAAGAAAGGAAGAAAGGCAGGAGGAAGGAAGGACAGATGAACCTGATTTAAAAATGGGCAGAGAAACTGAGTACACTACACACTCACACACACACACACACACACACACACACACGCACACATGATAGCATCTAGCTGGGCTGTTTGTTAATACAGCTATACAATTACCTCGCTCAAGAATTTAAGCAAAGATTGTGTCACTTTCTTCTATGTACAGATCAGTGCCATTGCACTAAAGCAACAAGTCAGTTTAGGTCTAGTCAATTAAAATAATCACATAGATTTATAAAATGGGTGGGGATGAGTAATCGATTCATAATGATGGATGCATGTTTAGAAAATATAAATGGAACCAGAAAATAAGTCAATAATGATGCAGTGAAATTTATTATTTTAAAGGATGGCTTTTCCAAAGAGTTAGTTCTGTTTGGCCTTTCTTAGCCTGTCCAAGATCCGCATAAAAAATTAGTATCTGAATCTTTTTTTGTGGAAAGTGCAGAAGAGAAAAAACAGTTCTTCAGTGCTTTCTTTGAAAAGGGACATGACTTGCTTTCAAGAAAGACTTGGAGGGGGACGCCTTGGTGGCTCAGTCATTAAGGGTCTGCCTTCTGCTCAGGTCCTGATCCCAGGGTCCTGGGATTCAACCCAGCCTCTGGGCTTCCTGCTCAGTTGGGAGTCTTCTCCCTCTCCCTCTACTCCTCCCCCCAGTTCATGCTCAATCTCTCTCTAGCTCAACTCTCTCTCTCTCAAATAAATAAGTAGAATTCAGAGGCCTGAGAAACTGCAAGCTGAAGAGTCAGGAGTTACTACTAACTGAAAACACAGACACATGCAGGGGCAGGGGGACTGTTTGGGGTGGGAGAGGGGGTTACTGGTGGAAGCACTGTGTTAGGGTCTTTGTCACCCTCTCTGAAATGATATGACATGTAATGTAGAACATGGAAACACACTCCGATTTTGAGGCTTCATTATCTGATTTTTATACAGTGAGGCTAGAAATCAGTTGTCTTCATAAAGGAAGATCATAGTCCCTTAATCTTAAGCTTTAGGAGCTATAGATTTATGAGGCACTCCTGATAGGAAGATGACATTCTCCAGAATGCTGTGAGGGAAGAAAATACTCTGGTTCTGCTGATAGCTGATTGGGTGGTCTTTGAGATAGTCAGATTTCTGTGCCTCATTTTCCTTACTTTAAGAGGGAAAGGGTATACTAGATCAATGGTTTTCAAACTCTTCTTTTTCTAGCAAAAGTTTATTTTTAACAAAATCATACATTTTAACTTTCAGTACTTAGACTATTTAAAGTAAAGCTGGTCTAGTAGAACAGGGGGTTAAAAACTGGAAGCCCCAGGACTCAACCAGCCATATAAAGCTATAAAATCCTGAGAAATTGACTCCAATCAGACAGTATGTAATTCTATCATTACCAACACTGATTGAAATTCAGTTTTTTTTTTTTTTTTTTTTTTTTTTTATTTTTTTATTTTTATAAACATATATTTTTATCCCCAGGGGTACAGGTCTGTGAATCACCAGGTTTACACACTTCACAGCACTCACCAAATCACATACCCTCCCCAATGTCCATAATCCCACCCCCTTCTCCCAAACCCCCTCCCCCCAGCAACCCTCCGTTTGTTTTGTGAGATTAAGAGTCACTTATGGTTTGTCTCCCTCCCAATCCCATCTTCTTTCATTTATTCTTCTCATACCCACTTAAGCCCCCATATTGCATCACCACTTCCTCATATCAGGGAGATCATATGATAGTTGTCTTTCTCTGCTTGACTTATTTCGCTAAGCATGATACGCTCTAGTTCCATCCATGTTGTCGCAAATGGCAAGATTTCATTTCTTTTGATGGCTGCATAGTATTCCCTTGTGTATATATACCACATCTTCTTGATCCATTCATCTGTTGATGGACATCTAGGTTCTTTCCATAGTTTGGCTATTGTGGACATTGCTGCTATAAACATTCGAGTACACGTGCCCCTTTGGATCACTACGTTTGTATCTTTAGGGTAAATACCCAATAGTGCAATTGCTGGGTCATAGGGAAGTTCTATTTTCAACATTTTGAGGAACCTCCATGCTGTTTTCCAGAGAGGTTGCACCAGCTTGCATTCCCACCAACAGTGTAGGAGGGTTCCCCTTTCTCCGCCGCAGCAACATCTTCCTAGGAACAACGCAAAAGGCAAGGGAAGCAAGGGCAAAAATGAACTATTGGGATTTCATCAAGATCAAAAGCTTTTGCACAGCAAAGGAAACAGTTAACAAAATCAAAAGACAACTGACAGAATGGGAGAAGATATTTGCAAACGACATATCAGATAAAGGACTAGTGTCCAGAATCTATAAAGAACTTAGCAAACTCAACACCCAAAGAACAAATAATCCAATCAAGAAATGGGCAGAGGACATGAACAGACATTTCTGCAAAGAAGACATCCAGATGGCCAACAGACACATGAAAAAGTGCTCCATATCACTTGGCATCAGGGAAATACAAATCAAAACCACAATGCGATATCACCTCACACCAGTCAGAATGGCTAAAAATCAGGGACTTCTATGTTGCTATTGCTATAGATAGTAGTATACAGAATTTTCAATCTGAAGCTAGAACCAAATTGCTTGTTAGATCAAACTAGGCATTGCATAACTCTATAGAAATAAACCCTTGTGAGCTAGGTATTTTACAATTAATAAAATAGCTAAACTTGAAATAAGTTATGTAAGGATAAGTTTTGATGGGGAAGTAATTTTATGAGCATTTGGGAAGTCAAAGGGTAGCTTAGCATGAGAATGATGGGGCATTGCGAGTTACCTAAAAATGGGGGACCAAGACTAGAAAGTGAGATTTCTGCAGCCAAATACATTTCATGCTGGTTCTCAGAGGATATGGAGGAGGAGCACCTGGGTGGCTCGGTTGATTTAGAGTTTGCCTCTTAATTTTGCTTAGATCATGCTCTCGGGATCCTGAGGTTGATCCCCTTGATGGGCTCCCACTGGGGGTGGAGCTTGCTCTTTCTTCCTCTGCCCCTAACTCCACATACACACACATGCACCAACTGACTGAACCACTCAGACACACAGATATATTTTTTTAAAAGCCCAAAAGTAAAGGCTAAAAATTATCTGGAGAAAGTCATTCAGTAAGCCATGTGAGATGTCTGTCAAAAAGGAGACTTTAGGGATGCCTGGGTGGTTCACTCATTAACCATCTTCGCAGGAAGCCTGCTTCTCCCTCTCCCACTCCCCCTGCTTGTACTGTCTCTCTCATTGTCTTTCTCTCTGTGTCAAATAAAAAAATAAAATCTTTTAAAAAAAGGAGACTTTATTTATTCATTAATTTTTAGTTGGATGATAAATGACATTTAAAATCTATTGAATGGGGGCGCCTGGGTGGCTCAGTGGGTTAAAGCCTCTACCTTCAGCTCAGGTCATGATCCTAGGGCCCTGGGATTGAGCCCCTCATCGGGCTCTCTGCTTAGTGGGGAGCCTGCTTCCTCCTCTCTCTGCCCGTCTCTCTGCCTACTTGTGATCTCCTTCTGTCAAATAAATAAATATAAAAAATCTTTTAAAAAATCTACTAAAAGTATTTAAGTGAGTAATTGTGTTAGTTTTATTTAAAAATACAACATATGAAATGATTCATCTATTACACTACTTGTAATTATTTCAAGTACAAGGAAGTGGCTGTGACTGAGGTCAAAGAGGTTGCTGCCTGAGTTCTCCTCAAGGATTTTGATGGATTCCTGTCTCACATTGAGGTCTTTCTTCCATTCTGGGTCTATTTTTGTGTGTGGTAGATTTACTATGACTTTTTAGAGTATTTTGGGGGGTTCATATCTGTTTCTGAGGTGAGACTTTGAGGAATTTATTGTGATTAGAAATAGAAGTAATTATTTTAATTCTTTATATAGGAAGTTTTTCTTTTCTTGCCTAAATTCAACCTTTCCAATTCTCCAGAATGGGAAAGTCCCTGGAGGCCTGAAGCCTGTTTACCCCTTCCCAATGCTTTGCTTTTTGGATACAGGACCACCAGTTATTTCAAAGTAATGTCCAAACTATACCATCCCCAACAAGGAGAATAAGATATCTTATTTATCTCAGAAACCTCGTGCTAGACACCCACTTTGGGTAACTTGAGGAACCAACTTTAAACACAATTAACTTCCTTTTCTGGTTTCCCAGAACCAGGGAGAAAACCAAAGAAAGACGTGTGTGCTTTTCAGTATATATGAGACGTCTGCATGGTTTACTTGGCATGTCCCTGGTTTACTTGGTTACTTATACCTGAGGTCATACTACTGCCAGGTGTCTGCTGTGGCTCCTAATATTGGATATTATCTGTCTGCTTACCTAACTCAGTGTATCAAAATCTCCCAGAACACCTGTGGCCCGAGGTCTGCAGCCCTAGGTGCACCCTTCTCTCTTGAGGGTAATGGGAGCAATGAAGATGGTCTCTCTATAGGTTTGCTTTGACAAATGCATAATTAAAAGAGAAAATGCTTTCTCAACTATAAATGTCCTTGAAATTTAATGAACTAGTTGAGTCTTTAACTCTCCATGACCTAGTAAATTAATGATAATCATCAACATTTTTTCTGAATTAAAGAGTCATTGCTGATTATTATGTGCTAAACATTCTGAAATATCACCTCAAGTACCATTTATAACAATCTTATGAGACATTTAGTATCATTACCACCATCATAAAAATGGAGAATAGGTACAGAAAAAAAAAATTATGCAAGTTTCATTCAGCCTGTCTGTGAACATTTATTGAGCTCCTACTGTTTGCTGGTTGTGGTTCTCAATGTCAAGAATATAGCTGAACTATCGGAAATGGCCTCTTTACCAGTGTAGCTTTTCCGTGTAACACTTGGTGGTGGTGCAGGCTTTGAACCTTGGCAGTAAGTGTTTCTCAATACTAGCTCATAGCTGTTGGGCTGCACTGTCTATACTGTGGCATCTCTGGTCCTCTGTTATAAGAAGTAAAGAATGTGAAGTCAGCATAGAGCTCTGGTGATCACATATTTACGTTAATGAAAAACAACAACAACGAAAACTCTTCCACAGGAGGATTCTACAGCTGCTTTGAAAGCTGTCAGTAATTTATGCTCAGATTATCTGAGTTCTTTTTCTAGTTCTGGTAATAATGACACATGTGATTGGACCAGTTATTCAACCTTTTACTATTCTATTTTTACCTTTTTGGGAAAAGGGGAGTAGCAGAACCTATGCTGCCTAGTGTTAATTTTGTGTTTTTCAGAAGCAGAGTTTATTGATATGGTTACATAAATGTGCATAAAGGTCAAACCTCCTCAACAACAACATTGTTAACTTATGGTGACTCAATATAAATTATACTTATATGTGTGTGTGTGTCTGTGTGTGTGTGTTTAAATCTACAGAATAAACTTTTAGACAGAATTAACATTTCTATGAATTTTTGTGAAATTTTTAAAAATTATTTCTATAAATCTACAATAGTTTTAGAGAATAAAGCTGGACAAAAAATTCTTAGGTTTTTAAAGCACATTTTACATATGAGAAAAAATTTTCTGTTAATAAAAAGAGGAGTAGTGCCTATCAGTTCATTTTTTGAACATAAAAATTCAGTTACTGATAATTCATTAGGAACCAAGCTTTGGTTAAATGGAGCCATCCGTTGTTAATAGCCTGTGGTGCAGTAAGGCTCACAGTGAACAGGTGATGATTACAGTACTTAGCACTTCTGGAGAATGAAAGTATAGTGACTGTAATCATTCTAAAAATTACTTCATAAATGTCACACTGCTAATTACAGTTCAAAGAATTAGCATCTGGTTGAAGTTATAGGTGTAGCTTTGAGGAATTGGTATTACAGGAAATGCATTTAAAGAACCTTTAATCACAACAGAAAATGCTCTCTGCCCAGCTTTGGGTACCCGATACAGTAAGTTGCACCTGCTGTTTACTAAGGGTGCCAAAATATAAAAAAGCAATTGGTGCTGGATTTTCTTCAGTGGAACAAGGAAAAACAGTATCATTTTATATTTTAGATATTATGGTTCCTAAAACAAATGAAAATTGTGAAGATCTTTAATGAATTTTTAAGTTTCAGTAATATTGGCAGTATTACTAAGCTATAATAGTTCTGATCCATAATCAGTATGCAAATCAGATATGAAATTATGAAGGAACATTAAATGACACTAACTTGTTTTTAATATAGACTGTGTAAGGAAAAGGGTTTATGAAGAGACATTGAGAAAACCATTCGTGGTAATTGGTGAAGAGGCATTTTAAGGATTATTCTGAAGCAAGAGGATCATCTTGAATTTTTGACTTGAAAGTTAGTGTTTGAAAAAAGCAATGGAGAGAAGGTCCACAAATAGGTTCACATATGTTATTTAATACATAACAAATGCAGCATTTAAAGTCAGTGAGAAAGGCATCTTTTTTTCCCCAAAATAATGTTGAGATGATAGATTAGCATTTGGGGGAAAATATAAACAGATAAAAATGTAAAAACAAACATTTAATCTTAAATGTAAGAAACAAAATATGGCTTGTTTTTTAAAGGTGGATTATTTTTTAATTAAAAATGATACTAAATTTAAAATCAATAAAAATGGACATATCTGATTTTATAAACTAAAGCTTCTGCATAATAAAAATAAACTAACAAAAATGTAAACAGGGTATATGTGATCTTACCAAACTTAGATACATTAGAACATATATAATAAGAGCATTTGTCTATATGAGGAGCACTTTGTTGTTTTCAAATGATATGGAAAAAATAAAGAATACCACCATAGGACAAATGTAAACATTGAAAAACAAATAATGAGATTCAAACCAGGATTAAATTGTAGGCATGTGAAACTACAATGAGAAGATATATATTTTTTTAAGATTTTATTTATTTATTTGACAGAGAGAGATCACAAGTAGGCAGAAAGGCAGGCACGGAGGGTGAGGGGGGAAGCAGGGTCCCTGCTGAGCAGAGAGCCGATGTGGGGTTCATGGGGCCCGATCCACCAGGAGATCATGACCTGAGCCAAAGCCAGAGGCTTAACCCACTGAGCCGCCCACGCACCTCTGAAAAGATAAATTTTATAAGTAGTATTGAGAAATGTCAATGGCTATTCAGAAAGTGACAGTGGACTCCTGGTGGGAAAACAAACAATGATCACAAACATTAAGCAGGGGTGCTTCTGTGGTAATTAAAATACCACTTTGAAAAATCTACACTAAAGTAAAACAAAACTGAATGGGAAGAAATCAGAGAGGGGGACAAACCATGAGAGCCTGTGGACTCTGGGAAACACACTGAGGATTACAGAAGAGAGGGGAGTGGGGGGACAGGGTAACTGTGTGATGGGTATTAAGAAGGGCACGTGTGATGATGAACACTGGGTGTTAGGTGCAACTAAAGAATCATTGAATTCTACATCGAAAACTAATGATGTACTATATGCTGGCTAACTGGACATATTAAAAAAAAAAAAAAAAAAAGAGAGGATACCTGCCACCAAAAAAAAAAAAAGATATTTACATAAACTTTATGGACTTTTGGGTCACTTTTATATTTGTATTTAATATTAATTATGTAAATATTAAAACTGCTTTTAACATTCTTAAAACAAAGCCAAACAGTCTCCTGGGCCATGATTTATATAAGATAGGTTAAAATTGAATTTTTAATAAGTGATATTTTCAGAAGTATGAAAATACCTAGGACAGTGTTTAGATTAAAATTATAAGGGTGCATTTATATTTTCTGATAATATGAAGTCACTAAAAAGGCTTCTGATTTATAATAATAGCTGGGAGTATACATAAATATATAGAGAGATGGGAAAAGCTGGTTATACTGAAAGCATGGACAGAAAAGAGATTAACAAGAATTATCTATAAGTAATGTGATTATAGGTGATTTGAAATTCAAATTTTACTTTTTATTTTATTTTTACAAGTTTAAGAGGGCATATATAATTTACATAGTTCCCATTATATTTTTACCTTTCATAAAGTAATGCATTTGGAACTAAACAAAACAATTTAAATGTCAGTAGAATTCATCATCGACCCCAACACAGCTTCCTCCCCAGCGGTAACTCCTCTGCTGTGTTTTATATGATTTTTCTGATATTTCTGTTCGCTCATATACACACATTTTTTTCAAGTAATTATACACACACACACACACACTTTCTTTTTATTACTGTTTCTGGCATGTAATTTACAAATTCTTTCAATAACTTATTTGTTGAGCACCTATTAGGTATTAGGCCTTCAAAGGCACCTGAAAGAAAATTTAAAGTGAAGAAAGTACAGAATTTAAAAAAAAAAAATCCTGTGCTATGTATCTTAAACCTCAGCGAACTGGAAACACACACTAAAAAGGTAAAAATTACACATATAGCATGTCAGGTAGAGTTAAGTGCTAAAGAAAAAGGAACGGCAAACAGATTCTTTCTCAGGGTGGTTAAATTGACAGAAAAGGTAGTCTTCCCATTTCTCTTGAACCCTCTTTAATTAGATGGTTAAAGTCATCTTTGTTAAGTACAAAGCCAAAGCCAATATTTAGTTAGTTTACTTGATCCAATATTAACATCTGACATGGTTTTTATTCCCTTTGTCAATAGATATGTGTGTGCACGCATATATAAGGCAGAGAAAGAGTGCGAGAGATGGGGCACTATATACACTTCTTAACTCATTTCTTCTCAAATCATGGGCTTCCCCTTACCATTCTTATTTAGTTTTATCCTTATCTTTTTGGACTTCAAATACCGGAATGTCTGTGTGATATACTTTTTCAGATTCATGCTTTAAATATCAATACACAGAAAATTTCCAAATTATATTTTCAGTCTGAAATCTAAAATCCCCTTAATTCTAGCCTTGATCTGCAGTTGCCTATTTGACGTCCACATTTGGATATATAATAGGCTTTTCAAAATTAACTGGTCTACATAGATATTTTTACTAACCCAGACACCCACAATGTATCCGTCCAACACTTTTCACTGCCTGATGAAATAGATAACCATATATGTATTGTCCCTTCTTTAAAAAGGAACAGTGAAGTGAAATTCTTATCAGATCACATTACTCCTTTCCTCAGCACACGCCTTTCAATTGCAATAAAGACTTTCTTAACTTATCACTCACTTCCTTTTTACCTCATCTCTTAATACTTCGACTGGTTTATTCCAGATTGGCTATGGTGAGATTCTTTTTTTTTTTTTTTTAAAGATTTTATTTATTTATTTGACAGAGAGAAATCACAAATAGATGGAGAGGCAGGCAGAGAGAGAGAGGGAAGCAGGCTCCCTGCCGAGCAGAGAGCCCGATGCGGGACTCGATCCCAGGACCCTGAGATCATGACCTGAGCTGAAGGCAGCAGCTTAACCCACTGAGCCACCCAGGCACCCCGGCTATGGTGAGATTCTTGATGCTCTAGAATCTCATCAAGTATTCTTCAATCTTGGACATTTTTACTAGCCACTCATAATCTGGAGTCACTCTTCCTTTAGATGACTACACAAGTAAATTCCCCCTTCTTTTCATGTTTATCCTTAAAAATTACGTGACAGTGAAGCCTTGCCTTACCCTCGTATTTAAAAGAGAATACTCATACAAGTACATGCACACGTTTGCATATATGCCTTCACAACCCCCCTCACACACATACACACACACAACTCAATACAGCATGCCTTAACTGTTCAATTTGCTGTTCTTTTCTATAGGACTTAATATCATCCCAAATACTGTAGATATTATTATTTTCAGATATAGATCATAAAGTAGGTACCCTTTAAGTATTTGAATTAAAAAATGTCAACCAAAAGATTACCCTTTGGAATAAGCAAGAATATATAAATGGATACAAATGGAGCTTATATAGATGAAAAAAATTACATAATTGTTTAATCACAATTGTTCAGGAAACAATTAAACCAGGAGATGGAATACAGATAAAAAGAGAGTGAGTACAATGGAAGATACCACTGAAGAAATTACAGAGTTCATTATGGAATGACATAGAAAAGGTCAGAGAAAATACTAATGAGAAGAGATTGACAGAGATGGCTTTAGCATTCCCCTGGATATAAAATTTAGACAGGTTCTTCCTGACCACACGCCCTGGACTAACTTTTTCTTAAAGTATTTGCTTTAGAAACCTTGTAATTGCAAATTGTTTCTCTGCTTTTCTGTGTTGTAAACCCTCTCCCAGACCCTTGCCAGTTTTACAACTCTGAAATGTCTTTCTCAAGGACCTGGGAGCCATAGCTTTAATACAATATCACCCTGTCTCTGGGCCTCAGTAGGAAGGTAGGGACCTGATGTCAAGCAGCATCAATTGGAAAACACTGATAGCCTAATCATAATGACGAACCTCCCCCAAACACTTCTTCCATTAGCTGACCTGTGTTTAACAATCTTCCTGCCTTTTGTTTCAGTGGAATTGAGTGGAAACTCTCTCTCCATTGCAAGTTTTGGGCCCTATTGTAATAGTCTTGAATAAAGTCTCCCTTGCTAATTTAGCTCTTTCCCGGGCAATTTTTCTCTGACAAGATATGTAAGCTAAAATGAGAACCTCTAAAACATGTATAGAGCCAATTAAAAAAAGAATGAGATTCCTGAAATTTGAATCCAGGATAGAGGATAAAAATTTCCTGATCAATTAAAGCCACTAATTGGCAGGCTCCGGAAGCACACTTCCCAAGCACATTAAAAAAGGGGGAAAAAGAAGTATACTTATCTATTATGTAGATTATGTGTTTTCAAAATATTTGTCACTGGAGATGCTTGGTTTAGGCAAAAGTTAATATGAGGCTGTATCACAGTCATCATTTTTTCTAAAATGCCCTTCATAAAATTTATAGAGTTTTTAAAAAATCTATTTTTATGATACAAATCTAGGTTTATGAAGTACATCTTAATAAACAGTGGAAGTACAGCTTAATAAACAGATATTTCATTTTTTATTCTTACAGTTTAATGAGATTTCCAAATAGTTTTAATTTTCTTTTTGGGAAACATGATGAATATTTTATTGCCAAATCATTGCACTAACACTTTCTTCAACTATATGTCTTGTTGATTTAACAATCAGCTGTGCTGAGAACTGCTGTTAGAAACAAATGGCACCTGATCCTAGTGTCTGGCACCTGATCCTAGTGCCTCATGATCAACTTGAGCCACTCTGCTTAGTTTTCTGTTGAAAATGGTCACATTCCATGTTATATTATTTGCAACATATTTCGTGTAAAATAGTAAACAACATCATTAACATTAAATTCTAAGGTATCTTTTCAGATAGGTTTTTAGTTTTGATTTTGTTTTTCTGGCTTATTTGTACATATGACTATTAAATATATTTTTGAAATCTGACAATATGCAGACTATAAATCTTTTATGTCATGTAGTAGCAAATATATATGACTTGCCATACTTTTAGAGACAGCATCATTTAAAAATTATAACATTGGTATAATTAATTTATATTATTAATTATGCTTTTATTATTTGATCAATATATGTATAAATTATATCATGCAGTTAAATATTTATTTTAAGTAATAGTGCAGTAAATATTTTTGAGATTATATGCATATAGTCTTTCATTTCAACAAATTGAAAGTTAACATGGAATAAAATGGTCTTATATCTTTTAAAATATATATTTCTTAGAAGATATTAATGATACCCATGTTTCAGCCAATGTAATTTTATCTAATTACATTCCTGGAAGTACTTTCACAATTGATTCTGGTGATAAAGCCAACAGCTAAGAGGACATAATGATCAAATTTGAGATAATGGTAATAATAATGATAACTCCCACTGAAATATTTAATAATTATCTTGTGCCATTCATTCTAAAGCATCACACTCTATTTCCACACAGTCATACATGTTTGCAAGTGTATTATATAATTGCTTGGTTTCATCTTCCTGGTGAAAGTGCAGTAGAGATTGGCATATAGACATATGAATGAAGTACATTGGTGTAAGCTTCAGTAATTTTTCCATGATGTAAGTGAGAAAAAAAATAGTGCTCATAAAATAGAAATATTATCATGAAGAAAACAAAAGGCCAGAAACTGATCTGAAGTGCCTGCAAGAAATATATTAATACTTTATGCTTTTTAATATATATATTTGGACAATACAACATAACAAATGATTTAAATAAAATTTTTCATGCGAGGACTGTTCAGTTGGTAAGAAAGGAACATATATGCAGAATGCATAGATACAATATTGTAACTACATGTAAGGTTGTTATTTGGTTAGCAAAAAGGCCTCACAGAAGAGAATTCCAGGACCAGCAAACCATTTGCATCTGTCTACTTTGAGATAAATATAGGATTGGTCAAAAACAGTGTACTGATTTATTTATTTAGGGGAAATGCATTTGAATAAGTGTGGATTTGAGAGAGTTACTATAGTTTTATTTCTAAATAGAAGGAAAAGCTATTTAGAAAAAGATTTAACTGATTAATAGTTGTGAAGACAGGAATCAGAGGACGTAACACTGTGATATACTGATAAATGTTCAGGAACCAGCCTTCTGGTGGGAAGAATAGCCTTAATTTGTCACAGCTGTCATTTTCCATAATGTAAGTATTGCTACCATGACCAGTCCCAAGATATTGGTGTAACATACCTAAATATAGCCAGTTCAAGCCAGGTCTAGCATATCACCACATAAGACAACTAACATTTATATGTACGTGGAATAAAGCATATAAAAAGAAAAAAATAATCTGCAGTAAACCTGCAGATCAAAGAGAAAAGACTAAACAATGCTTAGTGTGTAGGCTAAGAAAGCAGTCTCTTATGTCTGGGGCTCTTGGAGGATATTTTATTGTCTAGCATCATATCAGGTAGAATTTATATATTTTAAGTGAATTGACCATGTAAATTATTCAGCTGTATAGATTTTGTACATTAACATTACATTCAGTATATTTTATGTTATAATGAGGACACTATGAGAAAAGCATATGAGAAAACTTTCAATAAATAGTGGCCAAAAACCTTTATTCTTCAAATTATATTCATATCAAACAAGGTATAAAATGTTTTGCTAAAAAAACCTACTAACATAATTTATGGAGTAATACTTTGTGTCTTACATTACTTCTAATACAGTCTAATATTTTTAAAGTTATGGTCAGAAGACACTAAAATATTCAATAAAAACTATTTCATATGTATAGCTGTTGCTTTATTTAATAGTTTACACCATTTAAATATTTGTCCTGTCGGAAGAGGATTCTCACCAGACACTGGAATCTGTTGACGCCTTGATTTTGGACTTATCAGCCCCTTGAATTATGGAGAATGTCTGTTGTTTAACCCACCCACTCTATGGTATCTTGCTATGGCAGGCCAAGATGACTTAGGCAGACTTAGTTGCAATTATTTTATATAATATAATTGGAAAACCAACTTGGAAAGCCCAAGATAAGCCATGGGAAAATGATTAGAAATTATACTAATACTTTATTTTAAAAATGCAATATAAAATAACTAATACCCTTTCCTATATATAAAAAGTATTTATTTAAAAGATATAGAGGGGAAACCACATTAACAATATTAACAATACTAGCAAATAATAACTAAACATAGCTGTAGGATATACACACACACACATCCATCTACTTAGTGATATTAAACATAAAATAAACTGAAACATGTACCATAACTTATGTGGAAACCCTCACTATTATAAAGATGTAAATTCCCCTAACTATTCAGAAATAATCACAATACTTAATAATGATGATAAGATGAATATATACTATGCATTTACTGAGTTCCTATGGCTGAAACTGATAAACTGTCTCCCCATATTCTTCCTTCTTCCAACCTTACCCTTATGTTAAATCAGGCACATGGCTATCTATATTTATGTCAGTGTCTTGAACTTAGAATAAGAGCAGAAGTATATACAGCTTCAGAGTCATTCCATAAAAGATAAAACGTCTTGCATCAGTTGGAAAATGACAAAAGAACTGCCCCAATGGAAGACAATATAGTGCATAGTAAAGTCCACCACACCATTGCTTACCCACCTGACTACTTTAGGAGTGTTATATGTAAAAGAGAAACTCTCTTATCTTAGATAAGTCAGTTATTGTGGAAATACATTACTGCAGTACTATAGCTTGGGCTTCTAATTTTATTTATATTTTGAGAGGGAAGAAGTAATTGCTTTAGGTCAGAAAATAATCAGAACCATCAAGAAACATGGCATTAAGAGTCTTACCATGTGACCACAGCTTATCCCTCTTATGATGACTTATCCATATATCAGTAGTTTCTCTTTATCCTTTATATCTTCATGAGAAGTGGGATTCCAGGTTCTGCTCCTCCAAAGGAGAATATTTTTTTTCTTAATATTGCTGTATCACTGCTAGAGATTTCATATTTAAATAGGGCTTACTTCTGATTGGTCCAAATTATTTATTTCCCCAAATTTAGCAAACAAAACAAAACAAAAAATTAAGTACATTTCTTGTTAAGTATTTGTGAAGATTTTAAATTACAAATGAAATCTTGTCATCACATTTGTCGGCACAAATAACACAGGTTGGACACTTGCTGTATTTTGCTAACTTCTGAAACAGCGATAGTCACCAACGTTAATAAATTCCAGGAAATAGAAAGGAAAAGAAAATGCCAAGTGACATAAATGCTGAAGATTACACAGGTGTAAAGCAGTATAACTCATGTGTTATTCCATTGAAATGTTACAGGATAACATGATCTATTTTGTGCCTGATAATTCCAGAGATCGAAGAAAATGTGAATGGATCATGTTTTCCCCTATTACCGACTACGATACCATTTGCCTTTCTGTTCTCTAAAGCAAAAGATTCATTCAAAATGAGCAGGTAATAGAGCAAGTCTTAAGATAAATGTGACAAATAACCTAACCAAAGAGGCAAAGAATCTATACTCATAAAACTGTAAAGTACTCATGAAAGAAATTGAGGAAGACACAAAGAAATGGAAAAATGTTCCATGCTCCTGGATTGGAAGAACAAATATTGTGAAAATGTTTTTGCTACCTAAAGCAATCTACACATTTAATGCAATCCCTATCAAAATCCCATCCATTTTTTTTCAAAGAAATATAACAAGTATTCCTAAAATTTATATGGAACCAGAAAAGACCTCGAATAGCCAAAGGAATATTGAAAAAGAAAGTCAAAGTTGGTGACATCACAATTCCGGACTTCAAACTCTATTACAAAGCTGTCATCATCAATACAGTATAGTACTGGCACAAAAACAGACACCTAGATCAATGAAACAGAATAGAGAGCCCAGAAATAGACCCTCAACTCTATGGTCAACTAATTTTCGACAAAGCAGTAAAGAATGTCCAATGGAAAAAAGACAGCCTCTTCAATAAAAGGTATTGGGAAAATTGGACAGCCACATGCAGAAAAAAATGAAATTGGACCATTTCCTTACACCACACACAAAAAAATAGACTCTAAATGGATGAAGGCCCTCAGTGTGAGAAAGGAATCCATCAAAATCCTTTAGGAGAACATGGGCAGCAACCTCTTCGACCTCAGCCGCAGCAACTTCTTCCTAGGAACATCGCCAAAGGCAAGGAAAGCAAGGGAAAAAATGAACTATTGGGATTTCATCAAGATCAAAAGCTTTTGCACAGCAAAGGAAACAGTTAACAAAACCAAAAGACAACTGACAGAATGGGAGAAGATATTTGCTAACGAAATATCAGATAAAGGGCAAGTGTCCAAAATCTATAAAGAGCTTATCATACTCAACACCCAAAGAACAAATAATCCAATCAAGAAATGGGCAGAGGACATGAACAGATATTTCTGCAACGAAGACATCCAGATGGCCAACAGACACATGAAAAAGTGTTCCACATCACTTGGCATCGGGGAAATACAAATCAAAACCACAATGCGATATCACCTCACACCAGTCAGAATGGCTAAAATCAACAAGTCAGGAAATAACAGATGCTGGCGAGGATGCGGAGAAAGGGGAACCCTCCTACACTGTTGGTGGGAATGCAAGGTGGTGCAACCACTCTGGAAAATAGCAGGGAGGTTCCTCAAAAATTTGAAAATAGAGCTACCCTATGACCCAGCAATTGCACTACTGGGTATTTACCCTAAAGATACAAACATAGTGATCTGAAGGGGCACGTGCACCCGAATGTTTATAGAAGGAATGTCTACAGTAGCCAAACTATGGAAAGAACCTATATGTCCATCAACAGATGAATGGATAAAGAAGATGTGGTATATATACACAATGGAATACTATGCAGTCATCAAAAAAAATGAAATCTTGCCATTTGCAATGATGTGGCTGGAACTAGACGGTATTATGCTTAGCAAAATAAGTCAATCAGAGAAATACAACTGTCATATGATCTCCCTGATATGAGGAAGTGGAGTTGCAACATGGGGCGTTTGGGGGTAGGAAAAGAATAAATGAAACAAGATGGGATCAGGAGGGAGACAAACCATAAGTGACTCTTAATCTCACAAAACTGAGGGTTTCTGGGAGGAGGGGGAGAGGGAGAGGGGGGGGGGTTTATGGACATTGGGTAGGGTATGTGCTATGAAGTGTGCGAAGCATGTGAGTGCTGTGTAAAACTGGCGATTGACAGACCTGTACCCCTGGGGATACATTGTATGTTTATAAAAAATTTTTAAAAAATTAATAAATTAAAAAATAATAAATGTGACAAATATTTTAAAATACCCTTATTTATTCCTCTGAGAATTATCATAGCAAATATTGATAATCCATTCTAATATTACTCTTATAGCAATAAAAAATGCTGACTGTATGTAAGCATTCTTATTGGTGTTTCATTAATACCAGAAAAAAAAACACAAAAAGTAATAAATAAAATTTAAAAATTATCTCTCCCCTTTCAACTGACCTGGGAAACTCTTCCTAGGCTCTGTCTGCTTAAAATTCCTACTGGAGAGCCTCCATTGTCATCCCATAATTCTTAACTTTGCTGTAAATGGAGAATTTTTTTTATCCTTTTATCCCTTTTTTATTCTTTTATATTAAAAGGAGTAGAAAAGGTGTATTCTGTTCTCTTACTAGTAAAACAACACACAAAATATATTTAATAACTTTTGCGTGGGACATTATTTCAAAGCTCATGCTTAATAAAAAACAGAAAGCAGGAGTATTTGAATTGATATGAATGTAGACACGAGGAGGAATTTCCTGAGTCTCAATAAAATTGAGTAAGTGTATGTGTCATAATTGCTTAGATTCTGTGACATTCCTTCATACATTTAGCTGTTGCTTCAGTTAATAGTTCACACCATTTAAATATTTGTTCCACAGCTTATTTATTTTAGTCATGATCATTCTCTCAGATAGAAATTAAAATACAGCATTTTGCTATCTAACACATGTTAATGTTAAGCTGTCCTCTTGGTTATGTAAGGAATGTTGAAATGTGTACATTTTTCTAACATCTTCGGGATAGTATTATTCTCTTTTGAAGACAGTGTTTTCCAAATTTAAAAACTTTCAGTATTAATTTTTGGACTAAGCAATTTGTTAATTAAAATGAATTTAACATCATTTCACTCAGATGTTGTGGCTTCTTTCCTTATAATTTTGATGATAGGGAAAAGCTACATGTTTCATTTTAGACAAAGAGCCTAACATTTAGTACAAAATAAATTAATTTTAAATGAAACATAAACATTTTAAAATCAATCTCAGCAAAATGCTATTTTCATTTATCTCTTGCATTTTTGAAAAAAAAATTATTTGAAGTAACTTCCAGTGTCTCTATAATAATGAAAGTGTTTTACTCATACTAGTAAAACGTGAATTTTCCTAATAAAAGTTTCCTCACTAGGAGATCATAATTTCTCACCAGTGTGGTCTACAGTCTCTCCTGTTGGGGTAAGGATTTGGCCACATCTGTTAAGAAACCTCCCTTGTCCATTCTCCTCTCCACACCGCCCCCCCCTGTCTCTTTTGTAATACCCACCTGATGTCTTTTGCTTTTGCAGAATATTGTATCTGCATGCCAGGAGCCACTGCCTGTAACTTGGCAGAGATTTTTGGGAGTGCCTTTCCGAATTTGAGAATTGGGAAGATTACTTTCCCAGAGTCCCATCCAAGGGACATTGTCCCCTTTTGTTTTTAGGCCTCTGCAGACCTCATTTTTTAACATCATCATCATCAGTAACTTTCCTTAACATGGACAGTTTTACCTAACTTGTGTTGCACTCTAATGCTAGTAACGTATTTTTTTTTGAAGATTTTGTTTATTTATTAGAAAGAGAGAGCATGAGCAGAGGGGAGAGGGAGAAGCGTGCTCCCTGCTGAGCTGGGGCTGGATCTCAGGACTCTGGAATCATGACCCAAAGCAAAGGGAAGACACTCAACTGAGTGTCTGAGCTTCCTGGTGACCCCTAACCTACTTATTTTTAAAGGCAATATTTCAGGCAATATGAGACTCTTTTTTTTTTTTTTTTAGCTCTCAATAAATATCACATACTAATCTTTTACAACAAAACCCTTTGAAATGATCTTGCCTACAGAGACATCATTTTCTGCCACTCTGCCTAAATTTTGAGTTGCTTGACAGCAAATGGGTCTTTTCTGTATTCTTATCAGCCACTCTCTTCACAACACTTCAAAATGAATAGATCCTTAACAAATATTTATTGAGTTGAACTGCAGCATAATTAAAACTTTTTAATTTGCTGGTTATTGTTTTTCCTTCCCCAGTAAAATATAAGCAACAGGAGAGCAGATTCCTTCTCTTATAGACCCCTGTTACACAAGCCTTAGGAATTGAACTTGACACATATTATACACTTAAGAAATAGTTACATAAATTAATAAATATAAATTTAATATTTGAAGCAACTTCATTAGTCCCCTTGCAATTTTCATGTATTTAGTTTTAAATAAGGGACATGCTAGATCATAAAATTTCAGAGAAGGAGGGTATATGTAGTGGAAAGGGACTATTTAAGTTGTAACCACGCACAAATGAATTTAGTTGCACTGGTGCATAGATGATACCAGAGGAATTTTGTCCTTATGAGATTATTTGTCAATGTTAAATAAAATGATATTTGTCAAATATTAGCAAATAAGAGGTCTAGACCAGAATCCTGGTTACCTAATTACTCTCCATTACCTCTCCTCATGTGTGTGCATGCTGTGTGTCTAACTCTGTCATGTAAATGCATGCTATGTGCATGTGTGTTTAATTCTTTATTTTCACTGTGCAGCTAATTCTGTCCAACTTCGTCATGTGTACACATGCTATGCGTATGTTGTTTAATTCTGTATTTTCACTGTGCATCAAAAAGTTTGGGAAAATTATTTGTCATTTGCTTTGTACACCAATACTGGATCATTTATAATTGGTGGTCTTTTCCCCCTTTGGGCTAATGATTATGCCTTTAAAATTTATCAATATTTTTGTAATTTTTATTTTTCTAGGGATAGGAGTGATGTGAAATTTATTAGAATATGGGGCCTAATAAATACCTGTTTATGCCTCAGTAGTTTAATTTTTATTTGTCCAGAAACATGAAGTTATAGTTGAAGAACTTTGATTAAAAACACCTTTAAAAGGTGTATCTATGAGTTAAAAGTTTAGATATGAAATAAAGAGGCAATTATCTAATAGTTATTTTGTGAAGCCTTTTGTTAAGAACAATCTGTGTACAAAGCACATATTCTTCTTAATTAGTTCCTCAACTAAAACAAAAAAAAAATTAACTCTCTGAAAATATCTGTTGCAATACAATGTACCTTCAGTAGCCCCAAAATATGCCTTATACATTTACAGATTTTTCAGTCTTCAAAATAGATGCTACCCTGAATTTTTTAAGGAAAATGGAATTATATGTTAAATGTTCACATTATTCATGCTTTGTTTAGAATATATAATATTGAATACCTCCTTATATTTAGAATTGTTTTATCTGAATTAAATTTTGGTTTAAAAATGTGAAGAAACATGAAACAATATGGTCCAGAATTATAATCATAACCAAATATGCACACGAAAAAAGAGCATAATCCTACCATAATCATATATAAAAATTACATCTATAGTTCTCCTCTAGTCATTTAAACTTATTGGCACCTAGTATATATCATTTAAGATTTCACATTGCATTTCAAGTAAACTTCAAAAGGACAATGAAGACATCTCTGGAGACCAATGAGTTGATTCCAAGAGTGTTTCTGATGACCAAGTAAATCTGCAAAGCAGCTCCAAGGATTCTGTTTTATTCTCAGAATGTGTTAAGGGAACTGAAGTTTATCAAGCAAATTAAACAAAGCTCATCCTTAAAAAAATAAATAAATGAATATATTAGGAGATATTGAAAGAAAAATCCTGTGAGACCATTTATTGTTTTGTTCTTTGCTGTTTGCTTGTTTTGTTTTCCTTGAAGCATACAAGATAAAGTGTCTTTTATACTGTACATAAGCACTAATTTCTGTAATATTCACCAGTTACTACATTGGGAATACTTAATAGAAACTATTAGCTTCTGAATTAATTAATGCAAAAAGTGTTACAATATGCTGTAAAGCACTTATAAATCCTTGCATACATTTAAATTTTGCAAATGCTCTCTAAAGGATACATTTTTATATAATTCATATTCCCCTAAAATATGTAAAGTATTTTACAATAGTTTAATGACATTTAAAGCTAATTAATGATACTTAAATCAAGGGTTTTCACATGATGGGCTCAAAGTGGTAGGAAAATCACTAATTTATTAGAGCATTACAACTCTATTTTAAAATTGTGCCCTATATGCCTTAACAAATATTTTTAAAGATAGCTTGGGAAGAATTTAGAGATGAGGAATAAAATAAAATTGCTAAATTTTATATTTTGCTAAAAGCTTTAGGAAAACATGGTATAAAAAAGTATTATTATCCTGTTACCAAATCAAGCTTTTCCTTCATGCTTCTAATATTTAATTTCCACTTTGTTTTGATAAAATATGATATGCTTGAAAGAGAATTTCTTACAATATGACAACAAAATAACATTACAAATAGTATTCAAAATATTTATCATCTGTCATTTTTCTCTTGGTCTTCTGTGCTCAAACTTATTTAAATGATAATTGGGTCAGCAGTTTTTCCTCTTAATGATGTTTATTTATTTTTATAAAAATTAAACTTTTTTTTTTTTTTCTGACCACAACTTTGCATTTTATTGGCAGAGGTCTGTTTTCCTTAGATTACCTTTTTATTTATATTTACTTGTTTCTGAAATACTGTGAGATTTTTTAGATCTTTTTTTTTTAATTTTTTATAAACATATATTTTTATCCCCAGGGGTACAGGTCTGTGAATCACCAGGTTTACACACTTCACAGCACTCACCAAAGCACATACCCTCCCCAATGTCCATAATCCCCCCCCTTCTCCCAAACCCCCTCCCCCCAGCAACCCTCAGTTTGTTTTGTGAGATTAAGAGTCACTTATGGTTTGTCTCCCTCCCAATCCCATCTTCTTTCATTTATTCTTCTCGTACCCACTTAAGCCCCCATGTTGCATCACCACTTCCTCATATCAGGGAGATCATATGATAGTTGTCTTTCTCTGCTTGACTTATTTCGCTAAGCATGATATGCTCTAGTTCCATCCATGTTGTCGCTAATGGCAAGATTTCATTTCTTTTGATGGCTGCATAGTATTCCATTGTGTAAACTTTTCAATAAAAGGTCCATTAAAAAAGAAGCTGAATATGAAATTAACCCCCCATAACAACACATATTCATCAACAAGAATGACATCATTAATCATACAGATATACCATTGGTATCAAGGAGGAAAGTAATTGTAATATAAATAACTAACTTAGAGTAAGAAGAAGTGATTTAAATTATTCACCAGTTACATAACTTAAAATAAGAAATGCAATGCCTCTGAGGCTTTGGGTTCATCACATATAAAATAAGACAAATATTATTTAATCTTGTATATAGTTATGTTGGCTAATGATGTACTGGATAAAACCAAGTTGGTCACTCTAAATTGATATACAAAGCAAAACATTTTGCATATACCATATTAATTTATAAAAAATATTATTAGGTTGTAATTAAAGTCTCAATGACATATTTTTAATTTTTCATTAATACTTTATTTTTAGAAAGAAATACTATGTTCCAAGCACAGTTGAAAGGGTACAGGCATTTTCCACATACGCCCTGCCCCCACTCCTGTGTAACTTTCCCCATTATCTACATTCCCCACCAATTGGGAACAAGTGGTGAATTGTTGATGAATCTACATAAGTACACTATAATCACTGAAATCTCCATAGTTTACCTTAGGGTTTGCCTTTGTTGTTGTATATTGCATAGGTTTTGGATATATAACTATTATGGTATCACACTGAGCATTTTTACTGCCCAGTCATTTTACCTTCTTCACAGTTTTGCCTTTTCCAGAATGTCATATAGTTGTATTCATATGTTATATAGCCTTTTCAGATTGGCTTCTTTCACTTAGTAACATTCACTTATGATCCCTCCATACCTTTTTATGGGTTGGTAGGTAATTGCTTGTTGTTGCTAAGTAATATCAGTGTCTAGATGTTCCACAATGTATTTATCCATTCACTGACTAAAGGAAATCTTGATTGCTTCCAAGTTTTGGCAGTTATGAATAAAGTTGCTATAAACATTTGTGTGCAGCTTTTTGCATAGTTATAAGTTTTCAATTTCTTTGGGTAAAAACCAAGGGACATGATTTCTGGATTATATGGTAAGAGTATGTTTCACTTTTTAACAAATCTCAAAACTGTCTTCCAAAGCGGCTATACCATTTAGCATTCCTAACAAAAATGCGAGTTCTTGTTCCACATCCTCTTCAGTATTTGGTGTGGGCAGTGTTCTGAATTTTGGTCATTCTAATAGCATCTCACTGTTTTCGTTTGCATTTTCCTGATGTCTATGATGTGGACATCCCCTCATATCTTTATCTGCTATTTATATATCCTCTTTAATAAAGTGTATGTTAAGGTTTTTGCCTCACTTTTTAGTTGGGTTGTTTTAATTATTGAGTTTAAAGTCATATATTTTGGATAATAGTACTATATCAGCTATGTCTTTGGAAAATATTTTGTGCCATTTTGTGGAAACTTTAGAATCAGTTTGTCAATTTAAAAAAAAGACCTGGGTATTTTAATTGAGATTGCAATGAATCTACAGACCAAGTTGAGAACATCTTGACAATATTGAATCATCCTGTCAATGTACATGGGGTATCTCTCAGTTCACATTGTTTTCAGTGTGAACTGAGTGAACTTTTCACTCACTGTTTTCAATGTGAACTTTTCCAGTTAGACACATTGTATTTGACAAATGCGGTATCTATATAAATGTTTAGATTTGGAAACTTTTTTTCCTTTAATTAAATTATATAACTTTTTATATTTTTATGAATTTCAAATTTCTTTCAGTAGACTCAAATAGAATTCAACAATTCTTGAATTAGTTAAATTTAAATTAGTTAAATTTATATTGACTATTTACTATAAATCAGAGACACATAAATTAGAAGCTAAGCTTTTTTGGCCAATTTCCATTTCTTCTATTTGAAATTATTTACAAGTGAGTGTAACTGCAGTATATATACCCTAATGCTTAATTTATTATCTCAAGGATGGGAAATCAGTATGTTTTACAGTAAATCTAATCTAAATGAAATTTTTGTAGCTATTTAATTTGAGACAAACAAGAATTATCTCAAATAATTCAACAGATAAGTTGCATTTTATATATAAGTTTACTTAATATGTTTTGTTTTTAAAGGCTTTTGGAGACTCTCATGAGTTAAAATGTTCTCTAGATGTGATGTTTATCTGATGCCAAATTTTAGACAAAATACTCATTTTTCATAAATGACCTACTTCTTCTTTGAAAGTGGTGATAATTTGTATTTCTTTAATTGACCATAGGATAAAAGCAAAATTAGTTCACAGTCAATCAAAATCTTATAAAAATTTAGTCTCAATGAGAACTTCCTACTACAATCCAATGAAAATAATTTGCTTCTGCCAGGCCAATTTCTACACTAAATTTCTAACATAGTCTACTCATTCTCCTTAATATAAGTTACATAAAATTATTTCAAATAATTTCTTAAGTTCTTTATCCTGAATCAGATTTTAAACTCATAGAATATAAATAGGATAAACAATGTCTTAGTCATATTTCAACCATGCATAATATAAATTAAGTGAGTTATTATGTGTTGAATGCATTATTAGTTACCATTTTTTCCAAAACTCTTAAATAAAAGTCTTAAGTATCATACATAATTTCCATAAAATTTATTAAGTAATATGTTGGTAATATGTAAGTAATATATAATCCGAAACATCAGTAGATTCTAGAAATAGTTCCATGTCTCTCTAGTCACTTGTTATTCATTTTCTCCATGGAAACTGTCAAAACATCTCTTTCTTAAAAACTCTTATCATTTAGTAATGCTCCCCTCCCCCATTTCACAGAGAAAATAGATGACTTTGGTATCTATAACTTTTTTTCACTAAGCTATTGCTAAAGACATCTTCCTAATTGAAAATTATCAAGTAATAACCTTGATTAAAATCCTTCAGTTGTATCTTACTTTGATTATAGGTTTGTCCCATGTGCTGTAGATGGGATCATGCAAAAACTTGATCCAATTGTCTTGCTTGTCTTTATTATAGAAGCTGCATCACTAAACATTAGGACTCCCAGTCTCCTTTGCAGGTAAAATAGCTAACACTGTTAAAAAGTTAACCCTGTTCAGCCCATGAAAGGTAGAGAAACCTGTGAGAAGGAACAATGCTTCCTCTGTTTGAAATAAAGATTAAAAAAGAAAGAAAGAAAGAAAGAAAAAGATCCAGATGTTTGGTTAGAGGAGCAAGTTTTCAGCTCAACTCCCAAATAATACAGTGTTAAAATGTGTTTATAATATTAATAAATATCAGGTTAAATATTAGATACAGGGTTTTTAAATGTTCCTGGAATTGTGCTAATGTACTTTTATGCTACATCACACTCAGAACAAATCATATATGGTAGGGTTGTTATTATTTTAATTTTACACATGAGAAAACATATTTGAAACAAAGTTAGTTACTGGCTCAGTCACACAATCGATAGGTAACAAACTTGGTGACATATTCAGAAAAATATGCTTCCAAAACTTAGATATTACTCATCATTACTATGGTTTACTAGTCCTTTTATGACATGCCACATCCTAACCTCCTCGGTAATACAACCTATGTTGTCTTTTCTTTGGGCTTTTGCAGATAATTGTTCTTTCTTATGTCTTCCCTTTCTATCTGGTGACTATCCTGCCATATCTCTAATTGTTTTATAACTTAATTTGCTTAGGGTCTTTGCTCTGTATTCTCATATACTCCAGAACTTCTCTTATCATTGTACTTATTACTTTATGTCAAAGCTTACGAAGCTGCCTCTGACATCAGAATATAAGCACTTTATCACCTTCATTGTTGTATATTAAATACCTCACCCACACAAGTGAGGAAGGAAAGAAACATAGACTTCCCCAGAGGGAAGAAAATTGTGATCTGAGAATTTGAGATTTAGTACTCAACTGAGGTAGTAACAATATGTTAATTCATTTTCTCACATATAAATAGATTAATAGAGTGACTCAAAATTTTCTGTATTGATGGAACCATTTATTTTTTAATAAATTAAATTAATTGATTGATTGATTAAATTACTTAATTATTTAATTAACTTTCCATTGTCCTGTATTGATGAAACTATTTAACTATTTAATTGAAACAAAATAATAAAAGTTTTAACATTTAACAGTGTCACACTATATGAGATAAAATATATTTTAATGTACTGGTATGCAAAGCAAACAAATGGGATGACTCCAGAATGTCATATGTCATTCACAAAAAATATAAGTATGTGTATATATATATTTACATGCATACGTGTGTGTGTGTGCATGTGTGTGTGTATGGTGTCTATATATATGTAGATATAGGCTGCTATGGGTGTGTTTTTGTGTGTGTAGCATTATATGGAACAATTTTGTGAAATAAATTGCATGAATCTTTAATATATATAAATATAAAGACAAAAATAAAAGACAACAAATTTAAGGTTGGAAATATAAGTAAAACGTTTCTTGTAATACCTCATAAAACCAAACAGAAAGTCTAAATAAAATGGATGGTTCTTAGCTTTAAAAAGCTAAACGTTTTCAAAATTAAAAAAGTTCTATTCCATATTTCTACACTTTTCATTTAAACATTAATTAACATGAAGAAAAGTTGTTCCATAGCCCCTAGGGACACAAGGTTAAATTGGATTTTACTAACCAAATAACAGTTTTTTTTAATGAAGTGAATAAAAGTAAAAGTAATAAAGTATTTTTATATGTAAAAATTGATCCATGTATTAAGCAGATTAAAAATTAAGTGGGTCATATAAAAACATTTTTATGCAAAGGGTTAGAGTATTTTGACAGATGTTAAAATTATGTTAATTGTAAAGTTAGTATTTCAGTTAGCTAAAAATGTCTTACATCTTTACAGTTTAATAATTATACCAGTATCACCCGTGTTACTTGAAATATGTCACCTGTAAAATGTTATTTGCACTAAGAACCTGTTACTTTATGAAACTGAGGAATTGGTGTGTGATTCAGATGTGTCCTATGCTTTGTAAAAACGGTGTACACCTCAAAAAGGCATCAGAAGTGGTCAGTGTATTTTTTTTGTTTAATGGTCTCTGTCTTCATGAAAATTAGGAAAGTTATTTTCTATCTATGATATGAGACTTAAAGTTTATTGAAAGACACACTGACAATTGACAGAGAGGAAAAGCTGAATAGAAAAATGATATTGTTTTGAATGCCTTAATCACTCTGCAATGGACCTATAAAAATTTAAAAAATTGATTCTATAAAAAGTATATTTATTAAAAGCCTACCTAATGAAAAATATGTTGTCTGAAGTTGTAACATTACTAGGGGATATTTTGGTATGATTTGGGGAAAAAAGAAACATAAGCTATGTATTGCTAATGTATTTTGTTTAAATATATCTCAGTTGAGGCTATCACTTATTACTTAGGTGATCCTAGGCAATTTCTTGAAACTTTCTGATATTCAGTTGTTTTTGTTTTGTTTTATTTTAATTTGTATAATGGGGTATGTGAGGACAGTTGAAAGAATATATGTCTACCACAGTAGACAGTATGACTTAGCCCTTCATTACTAACATGAAATATAGGAAGGCAGCAAAACAAAATAAAAACAGAAATTTGATCGAATCAATTGTTTTTTTTTTGTTTTGATTTTTTAAAAAATGTCAATCAAAATATCTATTCATAGTAGCCATTTTTTAAAAAGATTTTATTTATTTATTTGTCAGAGAGAGAGAGGGAGAGAGAGCGAGCACAGGCAGACAGAATGGCAAGCAGAGGCAGAGGGAGAAGCACGCTCCCCGCCGAGCAAGGAGCCCATGTGGGACTCCATCCCAGGACGCTGGGATCATGACCTGAGCCGAAAGCAGCTACTTAACCAACTGAGCCACCCAGGCATCCCCATAGTAGCCATTTAATACATATGCCTTTATTATTCTGGTCATGCTGAAGTGATCTAGGGATTTCTGCAGTGGTTCGTTTAATAATTACTAATCATATATATTATAGTATCAAGAAGATACTTTTCAGTGCCAAGTGATTCCTAGTGACAGAATCTGAGGATTTAATGCTATCATAGCATAGAAAACATAATAGAATTCTGACCTATGATTTCTTGGTTATCATTTATTACCTACCTGAGAAATTTGGGCCATATAGTTCCAATGCTAGAAAACTCCCTCAGGTTATGGAGATTGGCACTGAGACTATTATTCTGGAAAACTATGAAAAGTCCAATAATGGAGAGTGAAACTTGGGCTTTACCTCACACCTCCAGAAACTACAGAGTAGCTACAAATTATCATTTACATGGAAACACGGCCAGTTGGATTGTATGCTGGGTAATGGATGATACTTATGGTTCACCTTTATTCCTACAATCCCAGGCTACAGCCCTTTACAGAATTAATTTGTATTTACTCTCCCCTGGCCACTCATAACAAAGACTAGACGCTATTTCTGTCGGGATATATGCTATATCTGTATGCTCTCAAGGAGGAGGCAAGCAACCCAGATGGCTCAACTTAACTTTTCTTGTTTGCATTTTTTTTAATCTCAAAATTATAAGCAGGCTCTCATTGATCATTTTATGAGACATATTTGGTTGATCACAGGATTGACGGTGTCTTCTCTTCCTTTACCCTATGCTAGGCCATGTCTCTATGAAGACAAAAGCATTTCTCTCTCTGCTCAATCTCTCTCTCTGTTTTTTTTCTTTGTATATATTTTAATAATCATCTCCAATGATTCAGTATGTCCTATAGATATATTTGTTTGTCTAACAGTATGCTTTGTTTTGTTTTTATTTGAGACATCATTTTTAAGTATGGGGGTTTTAATCTAGGGCTTTCAATGAGAAAGTTCTTTTAACACTGAAACCTCAATTCACTATAGTAGAAATAAAAAAAAAGAACTATATAGGTAAGAGATACAAGTGGGTGCTGTTCTATTTACAACCATATCTGCTGTTACCTACACTATCATTAACCCTAAGGATAATTCCAACCATCATTTTACATCATTCTTGCATCATTGCTCTTCTTTTGGTTAAGATATATTTCTCCATATCCATGTTCACTGCAGAGATAATTACTTAAGGCCAGTAAATTTCAAAACAGTAAGAGAGAGCACTCATAGTGTACATTTATCCCTGTTGAAACTACTGTATTTGGTTTATGTTTTCTTGATGGAATAACTTATGTACAAGAAAGCAGTAAATGATAAATCAGCAAAATAATCTGATTTGGGACAAAGCAGTGTGAAAATGGTATCACAGACATGAAAAAAACAAGGAGAGATCAAGAACATTAAGTTAAAAGTGCCAAAAACACTGGAATGCCTGGGTAGCTCAGCTGATTATTTGCCTTCTGCTCAGGTCATGGTCTTGGGAGACCTGGGATTAAGCCATGTGCCTGCTCAGTGGGGGGCTCCTTCTTTCTCCCCACTGCTCATGCTCACTCTTTCTGTCTTGATTAAATAAAATCTCTAAAAAATGGTGAAAATGGAAAATGGAAAAATGCTTACTAGATTTTGTGACATTAACATTTCTTAGCAACCTTATGAGAAACATTTTATTGAAGTTCTGGGTGATTTGCATTAAACAATGAAAGACAAATTATCACAGGGTGTATTCACTATTCATGATCTCTGCGTCCCACATCAGGCTCTCTGCTCAGTGGGGAGTCTATTTCTCCCTCTACCTCTGCCTGCTACTCCTCCTGCTTGTGTTCCCTTTATCTCTCTCTCTGACAAATAAATAAAATCTTAAAAAAAAAAAAAGAAGTAAAGTAACTCATAACATATGCTTAAAAAGATGTTAAAATATAAAACATAATAGTCACATAATTTGAATGGCTTCATAATATTTATGGAGAAAATCATATTAAAAAGAAGAAAAAATATCTTGCGTTGGTTGGACACTTAATGAGAAAAAACCTTAATTCTTCAGTTTATAAAATAAAACAACTTCTACTAACATTTTAAAACTTGAATTCATAACTCTAGAATAAGTCAAAAACAGAGAAGTGTAAATAGTTTGGTCAACACAACAGGCTATTAGAACAACATTTTAAAAATTGTCTTTATACCATGATTTCTCCATTCATTTCATATAACTGTGTGTGTGTGTGTGTTTCTGTAAATAACCTCAAACATTGTTTGGAATGACATAATTTTTTGATATTATAACAACAAAGAAAAAATAAAATATTTTACTCTTCCTAATATCCAAATGACCACATAATATTTATGATAATAATGTTGTAGGTTAGCAAAAAATGCACTATATTAAAGTTTAAATGTGCTTTCTTGGTTGACACTTTCCTGTTTTGGATGACTTAATAAGGAGGATTTCAAAATTGTTAACATTTATAAGTTTGGATAGCATAGCATAACTCATAAGTATGATTTGGTAAATGAATATTTGGCAATATATGGAGTACATGCAGCGTGGAAACAAAATTATATGTAGGCTTCATTTGAAAAAATAATCAGTTGAGGCACTGAGACCTAATTTCATTTCCTTCCTAAATTGAGTTAGAACATTGGAAATCAGTTCCAGCTTCATAACTTAAAAATTAGAGTGACAGTAATATTAAAAAATCATGAGAACTGTGATAATCACACTTCATAGAAAGAGTTGGCTCTTTATGACTAGCATGGGATGCAGAGAGTCAACTAAACAAAATAGAAATATGAATTCCATCAAATCGTTACTTTCTGTTTGGTTTTATTTTTCAACAGGCATAATAATGGTTATATTTTAGCTATGATTAAATATCATACTTTGTAACTTATAAATTTGGAAGTTAGCACATGCTATATTATTCTTTTTTACAAAAGTTTTATTTATTTTACTCAGCTACTTCCCTACTGCTGTTGTATCTAGTAAATTCCATTTTTGCCCATGCATATGTGTCCTCTATTCATTGGAAACATTTAACTAAATGGTAACTATATGTTTTGATTTTACAGAATATGAACGTAATTTTATGGTATATTTTATTTTTTTCATGTTTAGAGAGTCTAGGGCTAACAAGCAAATTATATGTGAAGATTATTTGTTTTATTAATAAATGTTTGAAGGTTCTACAATTATTAGGTGTATTTTATTGAGTTGGCAAGCTAATGCAGATGCTAAACATTCTTTTGTAATAGCTTGAATCAGTTCTTTTGCATATCTTACTACTAGAGTCTGTATTGACAAGTATTAACTAGTGCAACATTCAATATTTAGTATGTATCGTATGTATCATATCACATTAGTAATGTATTTTAATCATATGTACCATATCGCATTAATTTATTATATTATGTATCATATTACATTAATAAATGCATTTATTGGGCTCCTGGGTGGCTCAGCAGGTTAAGCCTCTGCCTTCGGCTCAGGTCATGATCTCAGGGTCCTGGGATTAAGCCCACATCGGTCTCTCTGCTCAGCAGGGAGCCTGCTTCCCCCTCTCTCTCTCTGCCTGCCTCTCTGCCTACTTGTGATCTCTGTCTGTCAAATAAATAACAATAAAATATTAAAAAAATAAAATAAATGCATTTATTAAGTATATATTATCAAAATACAGAATTCCCCCCAAATTAGGAATGCTTTCATTGATCAGAAATAATGTTTCAGGGATGCCTGGGTGGTTCATTTGGTTGGGCCTCTGACTCTTGGTTTCAGCTCTGGTTTTGATCATGGCGGAGGGGACGTAGAATCCAGCCCCACTTGGACCTCCACACTCATCATGGAGTTGACTAGGGGTTCTCTCTCCCTCTGTCCCTTCTGCTGGTTCTCTCTCTCTCTTTCTCTCAAATATAATAAAAAATAAAATTTCACTTTGGTTAACAGATTAAAATTAAATATAATGTTTAAATTCAATGATTATTTAACCCACATTTTTATATTCTGATTCCATATTTAAGATGTCATGACATTTTTCTGTGAGTTTTTATTATATGACTTATTGATTTTCCTAAAGAAATAAACTTAGTAAAAATGTAAATGAGGAGGTGACCTAACAAGAGGTCAGTGTCCACATTATACAAAGGATGCATATGTCGTTCATGCTAAATTACATTATTTGGTAAAATTATTTCTTGTATATCTAAACTCTATATTTTAAAAATTAATAATGTTAAACCAATAGTTAAAAATTTCAGAAAAAATGAAAATGAGTGCTTTCTTTAAATTTGTACCCATAATACAAATTAATGAATTCAAGAGGAAAGTTTTTCTTTTTTTTTTTTAAGATGTATTGATTTATTTTAGATAGAGTGTATGTGCATGAGTGTGGGGGAGAGCAGAGGAAGAGGGGAAGCAGACTCCGGCTGAGCAGGGACCCTGTTGCTGGGCATTTCCCAACCAGGAGATCTTGACTTGAGCCCAAACCAAGAGTCAGATGCTCAACTGACTGAACCACTGCTATGCTGCAGGAGGAAAGTTTAAATACATAAGGATTTTCACACTTATTGATTGATTGCACAAATTCTACCACCGAAAAACTAATTGTAATTTTATCACCATGTTGCCAAAACAATGAAACAAAGACTGAATGTCTGAATTTTAGTAGCTTTCATATTCAAAGAAGACTCAATATAAGTAATCACTGGTTTTCTGCAGGTATTCAGATGTATAGTCAGTAATATATCTAGAAAGAAGTCAGATACTAAGATAGCAAGAGATTTTAACAAATATACATAAGTTACAATCAAGTATAACAAAAATGAGGGGAAAAGCAACAGTAATTTTAAGAGGAGAAATTTTGTCGCACAACATGGAATCCCAGTAAAATGATTACATCTTCACTGAGTGATATTTTTGTTATTACAATTCAGACTTTACCAAAGGAAGGTTTCCATTTTTTGCATTCCAGAGTTCTCCAAAAATATTTTCATTTCTTATTTGTAATACTTGTCTAATCTATAAATATTGAGTCTCTCCAAAGTGAATGCCATGTATAAATAAATCTATGCTGATATACTATCTTTATATTTTTTAAGATTAATTTATTTATTTGAAAGAGAGAGAGAGAGAGAGAGTGAGTGTGGGTAGGGGCAGCAGAGGAAAGAGAGGCTCTTCAAGCAGATTCCTTGCTGAGCATGAACGCAATGGAACACCAGGCTGGATCCCAGGATCCTGAGATCCTAACTTGAGCTGAAATCAAGAGTTAGATGCTCAACTGACTAAGACACCCAGACACCCCACTATCTTTATCTTAATGAAGGAGCTTTTTAAAGCAACACTATACTTAAGACACTGAGATAAGTACAAGCCTATGTGCTTTGAGATAATTTATTATCTCAAATTAAGCCATATAAGCCTATGGTCCTTTGAGATAATTTATTGCAACCTCATTTTACAAATGCCTGTTGCCTAGAGTCATTGTCTTATACATTGCCAAACATGCGGTTGATGTTCTATTTGTAATTTTGGAACATTTTGTATTGAAAAATAATTATAACTTCATAGAAGAAAATTAAGTGAATAATTACTATGTAAGTTGCCATGGGAAAAATATCAAGGACAGTGTTTTTATCCACACAAACTGAAAATTGCTTGTTCCACAAACTATTCCAACTTCAGTCTTTATCTTTCCAATGCTTGTGATGTGTTCATAGCAGATTTAGTAATTGACCTTTTAATGCTACATGCTTGCATTCTGTGTGATTATTATACATCCAATCTAAATTTATATTTTATTTTTGCAAGGCAATGAGTCTTGAAATAGAGATTAGAAAATATTGTCCAGAATTTATGATATTTTTTAGGCACTAAATAATCTATCAACATCTCATTAAATATATTACTATTTATACTTAATACCTATATTAAACTTAAGTAATGAGAAAATAATCTTGCAGATTAAGGTTTATATTTCATATTCTGGAAATAGTAGGTGTTTGAATGAAAATAAATGCTTCATAAATTACATTTTGAGAGATTAAGTTAAGATGATATATTTTTATTTATTCTATTTTTGCTTTGGGTGTTGGTACTTTATATAAATCCCAGTGTTCATAAAGCTATTTGTTCAAGGGTATAAAGAAATAACTTTATCTGGATAACAAAGTATTTTTAGTAGTATGCTATTCTATAAGGATATAAGGTTGCTAAAATATTTGCTATCATAATAAATATTGTCTTATACCACACTTTCCCTATGTTTGTGGGAGTGCATGTTGTTTTTTTGTTGTTGTTGTTGTTTGTTTTTTTTTTTATTTGACAGAGAGAGATCACAGTAGACAGAGAGGCAGGCAGAGAGAGAGAGAGGGAAGCAGGCTCCCTGCTGAGCAGGGAGCCCGATGTGGGACTCCATCCAAGGACCCTGAGATCATGACCTGAGCCGAAGGCAGCGGCTTAACCCACTGAGCCACCCAGGTGCCCTGCATGTTGTTTTTTTTATGTTATTGTTTTTGTTTAACTTTAGATAAAGGGATTTAATTAATCAAATTTCTCTGTTTATGTATACTGCTGTTGGTACATTTAAATCTTTGCTCTTATTTAACTTTACCCCTTTATTCCTTTTAGCTACTTCCTTTTCTTCCAAAAACAGCCAGTTTAATAGTTCTATTACTTATAGAACTATTAGCAGTTGTTCTATAAAATAAATACATGTGCATTCTTGAATACAAGGGAAATCTTACACTCAAGCAGGTAAGTCTGGGGAGTTTTTCTTGGTATTCAAAATATTTACTGCTGTTTAAGAATTTCTCCAGTTATTTTTAAAGAAAGTAGTGCTGTGAAGTGTGTAAACCTGGTGATTCACAGACCTGTACCCCTGGGGATAAAAATATATGTTTATAAAAAATAAAAAATTTTAAAAAATTAAAACAGCAAAAACTGAAAAAAAAATAAAAATCTATTTAATAAAAAAATATTTAGCCCATTTTTTTTTAAAGATTTATTTATTTGACAGAGAGAGATCACAAGTAGGCAGAGAGGCAGGCAGAGAGAGAGGAGGAAGCAGGCTCCCTGCTGAGCAGAGAGCCCGATGCGGGACTCGATCCCAGGACCCTGAGATCATGACCTGAGCCGAAGGCAGCGGCTTAACCCACTGAGCCACCCAGGCGTCCCTTTAGCCCATTTTTTACCAGCTTGTTACAAGAAATGGGATCATCTTTTTTATGTGTGTGGTAACACATTTTTCTAAAGAACTGTGAAATCCAATATATAAAATTATGTCTATCTAATAAACCTTTCTCTAATGATAGACATCTCTGTAACAAATGGTAGCTACTCACCACCTATGATTATTGAACACTTGGAATATGATTAATGCAACTGAGGAACTGACTTGTTAATTTGTTTAATTAATTTAATTTTAATTTTAATAACCACAGTTGAATAGTATGTGAACTTCTATATATATACCTATATATTATTAAAATTTAATTTTCTGATAGAAACATCATGGACAAGGAAAGACATAATGTATAATATTAATTTAATGTCAATGTCAGAAGTAATTCAGAATGTTATGCTTGGTGATAGTAAATAAATCAGTAAGAGGAAGAGCTTAAAGATATAGGTTAATAATGAATTTTTCTTGGATTATATCCAGTAACAGATTTCAAACAAACTTATTATATACTACTTAAGAATCTATTAATGTATGAATTGTCCCATATTCCTTATATTTGGCTAAAAAAAGGCGTTCATACATGCATATGCTCACACACAGAGACACTTGCATTGACTACAACATATATTTATGATGCTTGAAACTTATTGACAATTCTCGATCAATAAAAAGGCCCGTCTTACTTTCCATACTGGAGAGACCAGGAATGCCTACGCAAAAGATCAAATTCACTCAAGTAGAATATTTTCTATGTGCTGAAAGAACCTGGAAAACTCTTTTCTAAACCTTCTAAATTATATGCCTAGAGTACAATACCGTATCGACTGATTAATTTCAAACAAGTATAAAAATGAAGTGGCTGTTTTTTTGTGTGTATTTTGAGATTAGTTATTATGTTACATTTTTTGTTTTAAAAATGCAAAGTTTAAATGCTCTTTGTATAAAATCTGAAAATGCAAAAATATATGAATATAGTGAAATAAAATATTCCTCTTATGGTTCCAGGCTAAGGAAATAACAGCTAAATATCAATTATTCTGACCCTTGGTTAGTGGGCAAGTTTAGTTCTTTTCTAGATAGAGTCTACAGAATGCCATTTAGCATTTTTAAAATTCTTTATGAACCTGTTTGGAAAACTGGTTTTGCAAGCTGTTCAGGAATCACAAGTGGAAAAATGGTTAAAAAGTAAATAACCATTGGAATTCAGATTTCCTCTGATCGAAGTTTGACATAACAATTGGCAATTCAGACACTAAATTCTCAAGAAACTCTTGTTACCTAACAAATTATGGAATGCCATCAAATTACTTTCCAATATCTTATACCTCTGTCTGCCTTTTTAATAAGGTAGTAAGACATAGAAAAGCCAATTTTCTAATAACTCTGATAAAAATATTATTTACCACTCAAATATTAAGTTATCATACCTGTCTACCCTTTATCTGCCTGTTTCTCAGCTCAAAAATGTTTGCTTTGAAGTATTTGAGCAAATCATTGAAACAATGTTGAAAACATTTTCTTTCTCTAAGCAAATCTCGTTTAGAAGTTCTAATAGCTAGCTGAGAGTATAATTGTGAGAAGGATGAGGAACCCCCCTCTATACTAAACTTGATTTAAGTGAGAATACCAAGTGTTTTCCCTCTTTTTGAGAACCAAAGGTATACATTCATCATTTCTTCATCTGTCTAGCAACACCTGATTATCTACTATGTAAGAGATATCATGGCCAGTATTAGGGGACATAATTGAGTGAGCTGTGAGACCCACCTTAGGGAATTCATCTACTAGAGAATATGGCTATAAAAAATGGATGCAATGCGTGTTGATTGACCCATACACTATATATGTAGTGATGCGTGAGAGTAAAATTAAAGTGATTTAAATATTTCAGGTAGAGGAAACACATTTTATAAAAGGCATCTTGAATGCATGGGTGGAATGTATTATATATAATCTGTAATAGGTCACAATGATATGGTATGCAGGGAGAAAGGAATGGGGAGTAATGAGACTCGTGAGTGCTCAATATATGAAATGACTAGCTGTAGCAGTGTTAGATTTTTGTTTTTTAATTGAAATAAAGCTGACACCAAAATGGTTGTTAGTTTCAGAGGTGTACACACATAGTGGTTCAACAAGTTTATGTACTACAATATGCTCATACAGTAGTATAGTCATCATCTGTCACCATGCAACTCTATTATAATACTATTGAATATATTCCCGTATGCTGCACCTTTAATTCCTGTGACTTACTCATTTGCAGTGACATTTTCTTAAAGCATTTTTGGGGCTCTCTGCAAATAGGGTGCATCAACTGGGTGATTTTACTCAGATTGATTTATTAACAGGACTTGGGTTCTGGAAACGTTCCAGATGGTTTTATGGAAGATAGGAAAAGGGCTCTTGTTAGGTCATGTGGGAGACTAGAAGGGTACTTGAAATATAAAATATTGTATTGCTAGAAACCAAGAACTTAAGAAGGAGGTACTGGTTGAGTCAGAGGGTAGAGTGTGCAACTCTTGATCCCAGGGTTGTGAGTTCAAGCCCCACATTGGATGTAGAGAATACTTAAAGTAAAATCTTTAAAGGAAAAAAGAAGAAAAGGGTTTGAGTTAAGGCATTAGCAATGTGGTAGACAGATGCAATCAATAATAACTAAAGCATCAGTTCATAATATTCACCTCTCTCTTTTCCTTCTCCTCCCTGCCTCAACGGTAAGTTCTCAAAAAACCACCAGGAACATTAAAGCCACCAGGCATATTTATTCTTTTCATTGCCTTATTTTTATACCGTCACGCATTCCCCTTCTCTTATATAGCTGGAAAAATAAAGAATTAGGCAAAAACACAATTTGCAACAATCTCTTATATCAGTTCATTAAACACTGTAAACACTATAAAAAAAAAAAAAAAAAAAAAAAAAAAAAAAAAAAAAAAAAAAAAAAAAAAAAAAAAAAAAAAAAAAAAAAAAAAAGAAAAAAAAAAAAAAGAAACAAAAAAAAAAAAAAAAAAAAAAAAAAAAAAAAAAAAAAAAAAAAAAAAAAAAAAAAAAAAAAAAAAAAAAAAAAAAAAAAAAAAAAAAAAAAAAAAAAAAAAAATACAATTCTACTAAGATACAAACATCCCAACAGCAATCATACTTTCCTATCGAATTCTAATTGACTTTGCAATTACATGTTTCTTCTAATCTAGTTCTCTATCAAGGTGATAGAGCACCATTGTTACAGTTTTGTTTTGTTTTTTTTAATGACCACTGCTGCATACCATTATCAGGATAGCCAATTACATTCTCCCTAAACTTTTGTAGTATGTGTATTGGGGAAAAATCCTACTAATTTGCTGTATTTTATTTTAGTATCTGTGTGAATTATGATGTCCCACACTCTATCAAAAGGGGTTTGCTTACTTACCAAGATGTCAGTTAGCACTTTCTAATTCTCTTGAGATACATTTTCTTCTTTAATCCTCATTCTTTCTTTGCAGTTAATAAATAAGAAACACATTTGTTTGTTAAGAGATATCAGTGTATAAAACCACAACTTTTTATACCAAGATTTGCTTTCCCTCTTTAATTAATGTATAAGAAAAGTTCTCAATGTTCTAAAATTTAAAAAATTCAAGGTCTTTTTAAACAAATATATTCTTAAATGGTGCATTTGCCTCTGCCAGTTTCTGCTTTCCACCAAAGTTTAGCAAGGAACTAGCTTTTATTGGGTATTACTTTTTTTGTTGTTTTTTGAGCATTACTTTTTAAAAAAAAATACTTTTTAAATAATGAAACAGCACGTATTGCCTTTATTTTGCAGACAATTAAAACTAAATTAGAGTTAGCATACAGTAACAAAGTTAGTTACCATCAAGAATGTCGTCTGAGTCTAAATTTCATTCATTTGCCAATATATTCCTTTGCAATCAGGTGAGATAGATCTGTTCACTTCAGTGAGGATTGTGAGGTTTTACAGTTTTTCTGATTAAAGGTATGGTTCACCCCACAAATACCTTATGTCAAGGGACAATTTTTGAGCTTCTTAAATCCATTCCATTTCTTCTGGAAAATATTTAACCAGGAAATAAGCCAAAGTGAATGATAATTATATCCTACATAATTTCAGAGTGGAATTAGATAACTCTGCTGAACAGAAATTAGCAGAGAAACTGTTTAAAATTAAATTATAGTACAAGATAAGATGACTACTACTTTTTAAGGTTTTGTTTATTTATTTGAGAGAGAGACATAGAGAGTGCACTCTGCACAAGCAGGGGGAGGGGCAGAGGGAGAAAGCAATACTCCCGCTAAGCAGTAAGCAGGAACCAGATGCAGGGCTGATCCTAGGGACGTCCCAAGATCACATGAGCTGATGTTCAGGCTTAACTGACTGAGCTACCCAGGCACCCTACGATGATTACTATTTTTAATTGAGAAGTATTTGCATTTGGTTGAAGCTCTCCAAAGAGGGAAAAATTCCCAGTATAAAACGAAAGTGAGACCTCAAGGGATATTCGAAAGAAGTGTAGGGTTGGAAACTATGGTAAAAGTATGAAATGGGCAAGAGAGACTTCAACTGAATA